>NC_031994.1:93637756-93731471 GCF_001879085.1 Nicotiana attenuata | reverse complement strand
TCGTGCTATCGTCATTAAAAGTATTAAAATACTTTTTCCCACCGCGAGATGGTGTTGACTTCATGTCGCAAATATCTGTGTGAATTAAGTCTAAAGGACTTGAATTCCTTTTAACGGACTTATAAGGATGCTTAGCATACTTTGATTCCACACATATTTGACATTTGGAATTAATGCAATCAAATTTTGGCAATACTTCTAGATTTATCATCTTTCGCAATGTTTTGAAGTTTACGTGACCTAAACGCGAATGCCATAAAGTGTTTGACTCAAGCAAGTAAGAAGAAGCATTCACTTTATTGATAGGAACCGCTATTACATTTAGCTTAAAAAGGCCCTCATTTAGGTAACCTTTTCCTACATACAAATCGTTCTTACTTAGTACAACACTATTAGAAACAAAAATACATTTGAATCCATTCTTGACAAGAAGTGAGGTAGACACAAGATTCTTGCGAATTTCTGGAACATGGAGGACTTGGTTTAGAGTCACTATTTTTCCCGACGTCATCTTCAACGCAATCTTGCCAACTCCTTCAATTTTGGCCGTAGATGAATTTCCCATGAAGATTGTCTCGTCGGGACCTGCGGGGGCATAAGAAGAAAATAACTCCTTGTTAGCACAAACATGGCGGGTGGCTCCAGAATCTATCCACCATTCTTTTGGATTTCCTACCAAGTTGCATTCAGACAACATGGCACACAAGTCTTCCATTTCATCTTCAACCATGTTGGCTTGATTCTTTTTCTTCTTATCATTCTTTGGCGCACGACAATCCACTGCCTTATGCCCAGATTTTCCATACTTGTGGCAATTACCCTTGAACTTCTTCTTACTTGGGTAATTCTTTGGTCCAGAAGCTTTCTTCCTCTTCTTATTTGTGGTGCCTCCTCAACAATGTTTGCCCCCATTATTGTCGAGTGTCCACGTGACTTCTTTTCAGCATTTTTGTTGTCCTCTTCTATCCTCAAACGAACAATCAAGTCTTCTAGTGTCATTTCCTTCCGTTTGTGTTTAAGATAGCTCTTAAAATCCTTCCACAGCGGAGGTAACTTCTCAATGAAAGCAGCGACTTGAAAGGCCTCATTTATGACCATACCTTCAATAACAAATTCATTATTAATAATAAGATAAATCTTATTAATACAATTATTGATTTGGGTCATACCTTCAGCAAGGAGGTCATGTACAATGACTTGTAGTTCTTGGACTTGAGTTATGGCCGACCTAGTGTCAATCATCTTGAAATCCAAGAACCTTGCAGCCACGAATTTCTTAAGTCCGGCATCCTCAGTCTTGTACTTCTTCTCAAGCGTATTCCATAACATTTTTGAAGTTTCCATGACACTATAGACATTGTACAAGCCATCTTCCAAACAACTCAAAATGTAATTTTTGCACAGGAAATCAGAATGTTTCCATGCTTCAGTTACAACAAGTCGTTCATCATCCGGAGTATTTTCAGCCATGACCGGAGGATCCTCCTTGATGAAACGTTGCAAACTCAACGTAGTAAGATAGAAGAGCATCTTTGTTTGCCAGCGTTTGAAGTCAATACCGGAAAACTTTCCGGGTTTTTCTGCCGGTGCCATAGCATGAGCAGGAGTAGAACGGCTTGACGAGGCAGCAGCACTCGTGACAGTAGCACCCATTCCCGCAACACTTCCATTAGTTTGGTTTTCATTCGTCATATTTCTGTAAAGTTGAAAACAATACAGAACTTTGTTAAATCAGTGAAGTTTTGATATCTTCAAACTGAATATCAAACCAAACATACAACACGTAACAATGGTGAAGTTTTTATATACTTCAAACCCGTACGTTTATTATTCCGGCAAAGTTTTTATGTACTTTAAACCGGACAGAAAGAATTATTGGAGTAGAAAGCAACAAGGCTTTAGTCTCCAAAACAGTATACAAAATATGAATAACAGTTTAATATATGTTTCAATACAGAAACGTTAGTATTAAAATTCCTTAAGCTTGTGAGCGTTACTGTGTTAAACCAAAAATCAGACAAAACTGTTAGAAAAATAAAAGAAACTAGAAAAACAGAAGAGTTTAAGAAATATTCCGAGTCCCCCTTACACGTTGCCAAGGTAGGAAAAGGTGCCTTTTCAGAAGAATACGCTGCCTGCTTCAGCAGTGATTGGCATTTAATTAATTATTAAATAATTAAATAAATTTTGTCCAAAAGCCGAAGCCGAAGCCGAGCCGAGCGAGCGACGACGACGGCGCGAGGGTTCATTCTCTTCAACTCCTTTTAAGAGCTTTAAGAAGTGATTCTATATATAAGCACACAAATGTGGTTGTCCCTCACCAATGAGGGACAAAGTGCAAGATAAAAGTTCACTTCTTCAAATTTTCAATTTCCCTCCATTTTATTTCCCTCCATTTCCAATTCACACTTCTTCTACTTTAAAGCCCAATGGCTTAAAGTCCAACACGAATTACATTAACTAATTAAAGCAGTCGAATAAAAGTCAGATTTTGCACGTTCACTTTTCGTGCTTCATTTCTATCCATCTCTGCTTATTGTCGTAGCCGCCGCCAAAAAGAACCTCGACTCAGTACACTGTCACCATTAAATTTGTGGTTTTCAATAACTTTAAAGTTTGAGTATATCATTGATTCAGGATATGGTTGAAAGCGAAAAAAACTAGGCGGATCTCGTTCTTTTATGGCTTCTGAGGTTGTGAAGGCGAGCGAATCAGCGGTGGAGAAAATTATGAATCTCACTGAAGAGGCGAAGATAGCGAGACAAGAGATTAGGCAAATCACTTATCGCCGGAGGTGTCGCCGGTGGCATATAAGCTTATCACTGAATGTTGAACATACTCTAGAAACTTCCTAAGCATTTTGTCTTAAATTTGGATTAATTTCGTTATTGTGAATTATGGAATGTAATTTTAACATTAGTTCATGTCATAAATAAAGTTGATTAGAAACTTAGAATGCATGAATTTGATGAACTCAATTTCAAGCTCGCACTTGATCGAAGTTTATGCTTTTATCCGTTATAATCTTGGTTTAAGATTTGCTAATCTAATCAGTGTTCCATCAGTATATGAGGTAATTATGCTTCTGAGGATGTGAAGGTGAGCGAATTAGCGGTGGAGAATTAATTAAATTCCTTGATTTAAGGCACAATTAATGGATTAAGAGCCTTTTAAGGTGGATTGTATATATATGTAACTAAAATATGTTTAGGTAGGGTAAATACCAAAACATGAACATTTTTCGTAATAAGGTTTCAAATAGTATATAGACATGAAAAAATCCCATAAAATAAATAACTCAAAATTAAGCGACCCAACAACATTTTCTTCAACACCCGAAGAAATACTAGAAGGCGCTTGGAACTGCATGAAGCAATTAACCATAGTTCTATATCTTTAAAGTAATTCTGCCGGATATGTCGCACAAGATCTTTAGTCTTTACTAGATTCGTGTTCGTCGATCGGTACACTCAGTAAACATATTTTGATTCAAAATTTTCGATATTCGATTGCCTAAAATGCTATATCAATACCGTACCTAATTAATTAAGTTTCGTATGGTTCGGTTTTTCTCCTTTCGGTTTCGGTTTATTCGGTACGAACGATAACCTCGATTTGTTCGGCTTTAATATTAACTAATGCTTAGAGCCATAGATTGTAATATTTTTAATAAAGTACTCGCAAATATAAAATTAGATAACGTTCTAAGCTCACATGATTGTTGATAAAAAAAATTGTCCAAAACCAGCAAGTATCAGCTCATCGAGAGAAAAAAGGTACATAAAAAAATAAATTTAATCCCCGAACATGCCTTATTACTTGCTTAGAGATAATTGCTGAACTTATAGAATACGACAAGGACTAATCCAACAGATGCAATTCAATACACGAGAAGGAACACCCTAAAATCGTAAAAAGTATTACGTTAAACTGCTTGGCATCCTAGAGAATAAGAGTCAAAATCTGCATCCTGCATTGTTCCTCCATTTACTAAAGGAGTACATGAGCATTACTACCAGCCTCAACATGCATGCCAGAGAAAAGTATTATGTAACTTAGTATGTTAATCAATAATATGTGTATTGTGCAACTTATTATATATTTCGGTACGGTATCGGTATTTCGATATTATCTTTTAAAATAACAAATGCCATACCTAATATTAAAAAATTTTAAAAACTTAAACCAAATACCAAAATATCGAATACCAAATATCAAAATTTTCGATTTTGGTAAGATAATTCGATATTTACCAAATTATGCACAAACTCTAGACTCGTGGAAGCACTACTTATTGTCGTTAAGAATAATTCTGATCTATTTCATGATCTATTAGAAGTAAAAGGCGTTCTAGCGAGACAAGCGCGAGTGCCGTTCAAAACGAGACTTTTCACTAAAGGCTAAATTGGCTAAATCGTCAACTACCGAGTTAGTCTCTACGTACATATGAAAAATAGAGGCCATCCAGTTCTTAGCCAAGAGGCAAGAATGTTGCTGACAACATCATCATTCTGCTGAGAAACAGACCCTCCAAATAATAGCACATGAATCGATCACACTAGAATTATCACTTTGCAAGACAGGAGTAAAGTTTATGTTTTTGTTGTTTTTGGACTTCTTTTCTTGTGCAAGCCTTCTACCTCTATTTTAGTTTTATATGAAAAATATAAAAAGTAAATTCTCATGTATCACCGTCTTGGTCTTAACTTTTTCCATTAGCAAAGTACGTATTTTAGTGTGACAGGAACTTACGAAGTCATGTTTTTCTATTTTTCGGCAAGAGCCACACTACCTTTTCTTTCCTATCGCTATTGTCATTTGCTAGGTAACGAATTAATTAATTATCAATTGATATTTGAGAGGACTATTTTGACTTTCTATGGTTTGGTTGGAATAGAGAAGGAAAAGTAAGAGAGTAAAATAAGATTTCCATTAGGGTGTAAGAAAGAATAATACTTTTCTCTTTACGTATTTTTCACTTTTTATTCTTCCCCCCTTTTTGTTGGAATACATCAAGGAATTTCTCAACCTCACTCTTTAATTTCTCAACAATGATTTCACACAGAAGAGGAGAAAAGGTTCGATGAAAAAGAAGAAGAGAAGAAAGGATTTTTGGACAAAGTAATTTCGGACAAAACTAAGCTGAGTCGTTTGTGTGATAAGCCATGTGGCAAGCCACGTGGCACCATCTCAGCCAACAAGATCAATTGATGAAGATTTAATCTGGACCGTCCATTTCTCACTTGCACACAAATGCACACATGCTGAAGGAATGTTAATTAGTTACATTGTTAGAATCTAGCTAATAAAAATAGGACAAGTGTACATAATTCATAGGGTAGTTTTATTTTCAGATTCTTTTCTAGGTAGCTAAATATCTGTATAAATATACAGTCTTCTTGTACAGCAATTCATTGAAAATACAGAAAAGTTTCACAATCATCTCTCTAACTTCCTACATGGTATCAGAGCATTAGCTCTTCTTCTCAATTCTTCTTCTCAATTTTTCTTAATCAACCATGTCTCCTTCTTCTGATGTTACTGAAACTCCCACTCCTACACACGGATCTTCATCCACAACAATAGGCAATGGGAATACTATTGATTCCACCCATCCCTTCTTTCTCCATGCATCTGATGCACCGGGGATGATACTTGTCAACACACCATTTGATGGTCGAGGTTATGCTGGATGGAGCAGGTCTATCTTGATTTCACTTTCTGCCAAGAACAAGTTGGGATTTATTGATGGATCTTGCTCTATGCCAATCCCAACAGATCCTACTTTTCAGACCTGGAGCAGATGTAACCATATGGTTACATCATGGTTGCTAAATTCTCTGACCAAAGTGATTGCTGACAGTGTCCTTTATTCAAAAACAGCTAAGGATCTATGGCTGGATCTGGAGCACAGGTTTGGACAACCCAATTGAGCCAAATTATATCACCTGCAAAAGGAGTTAGCTGATTTAGTCCAAGGATCAGTAGATATTGCTAGTTATTTTACCAAAATAAAACGATTGTGGGATGAGTTGTACACTCTCAACACTGATATGTACTGCTCTTGTAACTGTGAATGTGGTGGTAAGAAGAAAATGCAACAGTTTAAGGAAGATGAAAGGCTCATTCAATTCCTCATGGGTTTGAATGAGACCTATGGACAGGCTAGAAGCTATGATCAAACCATTACCCTCAGTCAATCAAGCATATTCTCTTCTCATGCAAGATGAGAATCAGAGGGAAATTCATGTGAACTCCCATTTCCCAACAGATGGTTCTTCATTCCTAGTAAGAAATCAAGCTTCTCAGAACCATCAGACCTCTAATGGTCCTCAATTATACACTCAACAGAAGACTCGAAACAATTCCTATAAAGGGAACTCTGCATATAAAGGGAAAAAGAATGCACAGATGTGTTCTTATTGCAAAATGACTAATCACACCATTGACAACTGCTATAGGCTTATTGGTTTCCCTGCTGATTTCAAATTCACTAAAAACAAGAAGATGCAACATACTGCAAAAGGAAATTCAGCTGCTGCAATAGAGGATACAGGAGAAGTTTGCAACAAAATGGCAGAAGGACCTCAGTTTGCTCAGAAACTTTCAACAGATCAGTTTAATCAACTGGTCAATCTTCTGAATCAAATGCAAACAGGGCAGGGAGGCACACAGGAGGTTAATGCAAATTCTGCTGCTGGTATATTACTTACCAACTCCCCAACCTGTTATTCCATTGCTAATTCTAACCTTGCACACTCCTGGATCATAGATTCGGGAGCAACTGAGCACATGTGTTTTAATGCCAGTACATTCTTATTCTTATTACCCTTACCCACTCCTATAATTGTAAGGTTACCTAATTCCTCTAGAGTTAAAGTCACTCACTCAGGCAGTGTTTCCTTATTTCCAGGATTAGTGTTGGAACATGTTCTTCATATTCCTAGTTTTAAATACAATTTACTCTCTGTTCATAGACTCGGTCAAAGATTCAAGTGTCTATTGGTTTTCACTTCTTTTGGGTGCATTTTGCTGCAGGGCCCTCTCCTGAAGAGTCCACAAGTTTTTGGTGAGGCTAAAGAAGGACTTTACTTAGTACAACCTACTGTGACAGACCTTTCTTCACAAACTACAGCATCTTTGTTTAAGAAGTCTTTTTCTAATTCAGTTTCAACTTCTTTTTCTTTTCCTATTTTAGCAAAAACAGAGTCTGATGTAATGTTATGGCATGTAAGATTGGGGCTTTTGCCTTTCAATGCAATGAAAGACATCAATTCTATCTCATTTCTTTCTACTCATGTTTGTGATTGTGATATTTGTCCTCAAGCAAGACAGTCTAGATCACCATTTCCAATTAGCCATATCAAAACTAACCAAGCATTTGATCTGATTCACATTGACACATGGGGACCTTATAGGACACCTACTCATAATGGATACAAATATTTTTTAACCATAGTGGATGATTTCAGTAGAGCAACATGGACTTATCTGTTAAGCACAAAGAGCAATGCCTTTTCTGTTTTAAAATGTTTCTTAAGCATGGTGGAAAGACAATTCAATGCTAAAGTGAAGATCATCAGATCAGATAATGCTTTAGAATTAGGAAAAGCAACTGCTGCATCTCTATTTCTGCAGTCTCAAGGAATCCTACATCAAACTTCATGTGTGGGTACTCCACAACAAAATGGTATTGTAGAGAGGAAGCACAAACATTTGTTGGAAGTGGCCAGGGCTTTATTGTTTCAATCCAAGGTGCCTATATCCTATTGGGGAGAATGCATATTGACAGCTACATTTTTAATCAACAGATTTCCCTCTAAGGTTCTTAAGGGTAAAACTCCCTATGAAGTATTGTTTGACCAATCACCCTCCTATTCCTTCTTAAGAAGTTTTGGTTGCTTATGCTATGCCTCTACTTTGTCACATCATAGAGGTAAATTTGAACCTAGGGCAAAGGCATGTGTTTTCATGGGATATCCTATTGGACAAAAAGGGTAGAAACTATTGGATTTGACTACCAAGAAGCTGTTTGTTTCAAGGGATGTTCATTTTCTTGAACATATTTTTCCATTCACCTATATCAATTCTTCTAAACTAGATCCTCCTTCTCCATCAGTTCAAAATCCTTTAGTTTTTCCTCCTCCTTCAAATCCCTTCACCCCTGATCCTTCCTTTCCACAATCAGTTCCATCACTATCTACACCCACACCTCACACCCTACCTAATTGTCTTCCTACACACACAGATTCCCCTGTTGTTTCCCCTGTTCCTCTACCTGCTTCCCTTAATTCCCCTGCTCCTTCTCCTATTTCTTCTTCTCCTTCTATTCCCCTCATGAGATCCAACAGAGATAATCTAGGCACCCTACCAGGCTATCTAAAGGACTATGTTTGCAACCACATCTATTTCACTGATCTTACCAATTCCTGTTTTTCTACTCCTTGTTCATCACCTTCATTCTCTTTTGCTGCTCTCTCCACCTCTAATCAACATCTCATTCATTCTCTCTTTACCATTTCAGAACCAACCTCTTACAATCAGGCTTGTTCCAATCCAGGTTGGGTGCAAGCAATGGATTCTGAACTCCAAGCCTTGGAAGAGAATCACACCTGGGATGTAGTTCTCTTACCTTCTGGCAAGAAAGCTCTTCCTTGTAAATGGGTCTACAAGGTCAAGCATCATGCTGATGGCTCTATTGAGAGGTTAAAGGCCAGGTTGGTTATCAGGGGTGATGTGCAGAGAGAAGGCATTGACTACACAGAAACCTTCTCTCCAGTTGTCAAGATGACTACCATCAGATGTTTACTTTCTATTGCAGTCAAGAAAGGGTGGACTATTTCTCAACTTGATGTAAGTAATGCTTTTCTACATGGGGAGTTACAGGAAGAGGTTTACATGAAATTTCCTGCTGGTTTGTCTTCCCCCAGTCCTAACCATGTTTGTCGACTTAAAAAGTCTCTTTATGGCTTGAAGCAAGCTTCAAGACAGTGGTATGCACGACTTGCTGGAGCCCTCAGTTTTAAGGGATTCTCTTCCTCTCTAAATAATTATTCCCTATTCTTCAAACACACAGGGGATCTCATTTCCATTGTTGCTGTATACGTGGATGATATTCTAATTACAGGCAATAACTATGATGAATTATCAGATCTTAAAGGATTTCTACATTCTGAGTTCAAAATGAAGGATCTTGGGCCTCTTCACTACTTCTTAGGCATGGAAATTTTGAGGGAGCATGATGGAATTATTATAACTCAAAGGAAATTTACCACTGACCTGCTTGTTGAATTTGATTGCACCACTCTTCCACTGGTTTCTTCTCCAATTGATCCATCTTCCAAATTGACTGCAAATTGTGGAGCTCCTTTATCTGATCCTTGCCTCTATCATCGTCTTGTTGGCAAGCTCAACTATTTGACTCACACGCGGCCTGATCTCTCATTTGTTGTTTTGACTCTCAGCCAGTATATGCAACGCCCTTGCATTGGGCATTTCACAGCAGCTTTACGAGTTCTTAGATATCTTCGCTCTAACCCTAGCCAGGGTTTGTTTCTCAATGCTCGACCCTCTTTTGATTTATTGGCCTTCTGTGATGCTGATTGAGCTTCTTGCCGTGACAGTCGTTGCTCAGTCAGTGGGTTTTTCATCAGTTTGGGTGGTTCACTGGTGTCTTGGAAATCTAAGAAGCAAGCTTCCGTGTCTCTATCTTCCGCTGAAGCGGAGTATCGTTCAATGCGTCGCCTAGTGGCTGAGCTTACTTGGATAACTCGTCTTCTCACATATCTATCTGCTCCTCCTCCGATTCCGGTTCCAATTTTTTCTGACAGCCAGGCAGCAATACATATTGCTCGGAATCCCGTTTTTCATGAAAGAACCAAACACGTTGAACTCGATTGCCACTTTGTGAGGCAACAGTTCCTTTCCGGCCTCATCTCTCTCTCTCTCTTTTGTACCCTCAAAACATCAACTTGCTGATTTATTCACAAAACCCTTGTCAGGGCCCTCTCACAACTCGATTCTTGGCAAGTTGGGGGTATCTTCTATCCCCTCCAACTTGAGGGGGGATGTTGGAATACATCAAGGAATTTCTCAACCTCACTCTTTAATTTTTCAACAAGGATTTCACACAGAAGAGGAGAAAAGGTTCGATGAAAAAGAAGAAGAGAAGAAAGGATTTTTGGACAAAGTAATTTCGGACAAAACTAAGCTGAGTCTTTTGTGTGATAAGCCACGTGGCACCATCTCAGCCAACAAGATCAATTGATGAAGATTTAATCTGGACCGTCCATTTCTCACATGCACACAAATGCTCACATGCTGAAGGAATATTAATTAGTTACATTGTTAGAATCTAGCTAATAAAAATAGGACAAGTGTACATAATTCATAGGGTAGTTTTATTTTCAGATTCTTTTCTAGGTAGCTAAATATCTGTATAAATATACAGTCTTCTTGTACAGCAATTCATTGAGAAATACAGAAAAGTTTCACAATCATCTCTCTAACTTCCTACAATTAGAGTCAGTTCTATCTTCATTCAACGGATCAAAATTCTCTATGCACTTCAATTTTGGAAAGTTTTTACACTTGGAAAAATACAATTCTGCTGAAATTGTAAGTTCTAGATGTCCTTCATCCTGAAAATTTGAATATTAGCAGTGTACAGTATTCATTTTGCAAGTTCTCAAACAGAGATTTTGTGATAATTTTTTGTCGCTTACTCTGAGGTTCTACAGGGAAGTTTCACTTTAGTTCTTGTTGGAAAATAATTTGATAACTCAAAAAGAAATATTCAAATTGATGTCTAGGTACATTCTTTTAATATTATGTTAATAAGCCTTTATTATAGTAATTATTTTAAATATATTTGTAACTGAAAATTAGTTTAATTTTGAATTCAATTGGGAAAAAACAAAGATTTGGCTATGAACATTGTAATAAGAGATTTGAACATTACTTTTGGTTATAACCGTTCGGTATATTGAGTAGCCTAAATCTTAATGGCTATGTAGTCTCTTAACGTCTATTACATTAAGCCTTAATGGCTTCAAATCTTATCAGATGTCCATATTAGTTTTGGACTATACATAAATATTCCTTTGTGATCATTTTGATGGGTGGAAAAAAGTGTGACAAAAAGTAAAAACTTTTATTGTTTTTTCTTTTGTGTTGGGTTTTCTTTTATTCAATCTTTGTTGTTTCTGCTCCTACTTTATACTACAAGAGCTTGTTAAATTCTGGGAATACGCCTAATTTTATTCATTACGGTGTGGGCGAAATCTCCTTAAGGACACCGTGGGCGAAATATGACATGATAGTTGAAGATTCGGTGAAATATGATTTAGTAAAGCCTGAAACCCAGATGTTCGACAAAATGTTTCACACAGTTTCCGCAGTTAAGTGTGATCCAGTTACGTTGTCAAGACTGACGAAATGTTGCTAGCACTGCCTTGTATGTTTTTAGCTTGCAGTCACGAGAGGTATATTTGCTTACTTAAGTGAAATCGATCATGCTAAACTTATTTTATCCTTGCATCAACTTTCACCTGATCAGTTCGGATTAGACTTTTCATTTTATCCTGGTTCTAATTTGTTTATCACATTTCTTGGTTCTTCAACATATAGTTCAGCCATGGTTGTGGATGATTTCAAGGAGATCATTAGGATATTAGAGCGTGATGTTGGTTCCACCTCCAATGATCAATGTATTTTGACTCATTTCCCATTTGACCCCGGAGCTATCTGTTCATTGTAACCCCCCGTGGATGCCTCCACGTTCCTCAATTACAACCTGGGACATCTGCAAACACTCTTTTACATGTGAAGCTTTACACATTTCAGCTTCAGGGCATGGTCCTACATTCGGAAGTTGGCTTGTGATGTACGTTTAGTTTCTTCACAAATTATAGATGGAGGTCACAATATAAAAATCATTCTAGAGGGGTTGAACGAGGTGGTTTCCATAATCTCCAGTCCTGGCCTGCGTTTGGCCATAAATGCATGTCCAGCTGCTTTTGTGGCTAGTGCTCATGATCGTGCTCGAGCAAGCAAATCATTCTCCAGCTACTAGTTCAGAGGATAATAGAGCTTGAAGTAGCTGAAAATGGGATTAGAAGCCTCGACTGCAAAAGTAAACGAGTTGCTATACTTGGGTACATGCTTGAACTTTTTCCATCTGTAAGAATTACCATAAACAGGGAAGTTAATGAGTTGAATGAGAACATCTCACAGTCAAGAGAATTCCACCTAGTGCTACCACAAAAAAGAAAGGAAAATCTGTGACACAGAAGAAATTAGGACATTTTCCTCTATATTAGTACTGCAGAAATAATTTTAAGTAACCAACTTACCTGTGTAGAATGGTGAGCAATCAGATACAACACATAGTATGACTCGAGCATCCAAAATAGGAGCTATGAAGAACCATTAGAATTCGATACTTCCGTCCAAAAACATTTTGACAACAATTGTGGATAACTTAACAGGGAAAGTATAACAATATATTCTAGGCGCTTAACACAAGAATTCACTAATTTCACCAGTTAACCAAGAGGATGAACAAGTCAGTACGATGGTATTTTCATTGTACCTATATTTATGGTACTCCTAGCAGAACTTGTTGAGTCTAGTCTGGAGTTGTCACATATATAAGTAAAATGAAAAAAGCTGGAATTAAGATAAATACGACATGTATAAAGTTCCACCACTTTGAGTAGTAGAATTGTATGTTTCTTTCTAAACCAGTGTGAAGCTCTGGATTGACTCCTCAAGGTTACTGAACGTCATACATATTGGTAATATACAATTATACAAAACCAGCTCTGTTATATATCGTAATTGCTCTATTGAGAGTAAAAAATATGTGTTCCAATCCAGAAACCAGCCAGGCCCTCTTGAACAAGCCATCTCAAAACTATGTGTGTTCCAGTCCAGAAACCAGCCAGGCCCTCTTGAACAAGCCATCTCAAAACTATGTACTCCATCTGTTTATATTGATCAATAGTTGTAACTCAATAAATTAAGCTTTAGTCCACAGAAAATCATACTCTCGAACATGTCTAAAAAGAAATGCTTTACAAAATAATACCTTCATCATCATCAGGTTGATCGTCTTCGACTTTGTTGTTCTCCAGCAATTCTTCATTTTTGATTCCTTTTAAACTGCATAACTCACCTAGATTGAATGAGCCAAAGGTGATAGAGACTTGGTTCACGCTTGCTTTCTCATCTTCAAGCACGATCTTCTTTTCGCGAGCCAAGTCCATGACTTTGTCCTTGAAGACAAAGCACTTCTCCAGAGGGTGGCTCACAAGTCGATGGTATCTGCAGTAATTTGGGTCATTTGTTTTCCCAGCTTTATTTGGTCGCTTCATCTCCGGAAGCTCGATGAGATTTAACTCGAGGAGTTCTTCGAAAATGGCTGGCACATCAGAATCCAGGAATGGGTACTCTTTCTCTTGCATTTCTTTTAGAGTCAGCTTCTCACTTGGCTTATCTTGAAACGAAGTGGATTTCATACTCTGCTTCTTACTCACCTTCGTCGTGAACTTCATAGGTGACGTATTGACATTCATAGCTTCTTTGCTTTCAGACTTGGGTACGAACTTGCCCCACTTCCTGACTTCTTGCTTGTCATTCGCTTTGCGAGGTTCATAGATGGGCAGCCTTTCATTTCCAGCGGAGGCCATGCTCAATTCCATGTCATGGGCACGAGTTGCAAGTTCTTCAAATGTGCTAGGCTTGATACCTTGCAATATGTAGCGCAATCCCCAATGCATGCCTTGGATGCACATCTCTATGCCTGAAGCTTCACTAAGCCTATCTTTGCAGTTGAGGCTTGCATTCCTCCAACGATTGATAATGTCAATAACTGGTTCCCCCTTTCGTTGACGAGTATTTGTAAGCTCTACCATACTCACCGTGCGTCTTGTGCTATAAAAGCGATTGAGGAATTCTTGCTCTAGTTGATCCCAGCTGTCGATAGATCCAGCCTCGAGGTCCGTGTACCAGTCAAAAGCATTTCCTTTTAGCGAGCGGACAAATTGCTTGATGAGGTAATCTCCATAAGTCCCAGCATTGTTGCACGTCTCCACGAAGTGAGCCACATGTTGCTTTGGGTTACCTTTACCATCAAACTGTTGAAACTTTGGAGGTTGATAGCCAGAAGGCATCTTCAACATATCGACCCTTGAAGTGTACGGCTTTGCATACGTAAGGGAGGATTTGGCAGCAACTTCATATTTGTTCTTAATGGTTCCTTCAGTGAACTCCTTCAGTTGATCGATTGGAATCATTCCTTCAGATGAAAAAGGGATAGCCTTAGTGGATGCTGCTTGTCTGGAGGGAGTCACTCTCTAGAACCTCTGGGAGCTTGCCGGGTGCATGAGTGGATTCTTCTTCCATCAAGATTCCCACCCTGTCTGTTAGCTTGTCAATCCTAGCCTCTTGATTTTGCATGCATTTGGTCAAGCCAGCGATTGCTTCCGTCAAGTTTGCCAACTGCTCCTCTACGGATGAAGTATTTGTCACCATAGCTTGCATGATTGTCGTGGACGACGGAGAGTAGCATGGATTTTCACACAGATTGATCCTTGATCGGCTCACGCTATGTGGTGTAAGTGGGGAGGATCCATCACTTGAAGCATCATCATCTTCCTTCATAGCAGAGTGCTTGGATCTGGAGAGGTCAAGCAGAGCAAGAGTTTTCTTGATCTTTTCAGCAACATCGTTTCCTCCTTCAGATGCGTTTGTGGAAGATCTTGCTCCTTTTGAGGATGAAGATCCGAAAACAGGGGTTGACGCGGACGACACTTGGGGTGCTTGTTGTCCTAAAGAGCTTGCTTTGCTCCTCGTAACTGGTCCGAAGCTTCCAAAGGTAGCATCGAGGATGCTTTCCACATCAGCATAGAACCTGGAGTTAGCAGCTTTGGTGGAAGTTGAAACGGAGTTGATTTTCTTTGAAGCCATTTCAATGTTCTTGAACTTTGGTGATTGAAAAGTTGAGATGAGAGGTAGAGATTGTCCCACTGGGCGTACCAGAATTTGTAAACAATAAATTTGCGTCGAGAAAATAAAAGAAAAATATTGTAACAATCGTAGTAGTTTATTTCGAATATTTGAGTGTTACAATCTCTATGAATCCTCTGATTCTTCTTTCCAATAGTAAATAAATTCAAGGGCCTTTGAGCTTGAGCTTGAATTTGTAATTGTCGCCACGAACGATGATCTTGTTCTTGAGCTTGAGCTTGAGCTTGAGCTTGGTTGCTTGAACTTGATCTTGATTTGTTCTTCGTTCTTGAGCTTGACCTTGATTTGTCCTTCGTTCTTGAGCTTGAACTTGATTTCTTGAACTTGAACTAGATTGCTTGAAGTTTGAAACTTGTAGAGAAATTTGCGGCGTTTGATCCACGAGCTCTCTCTTGCTTCTTGTTATAACTTCTGGTGTCTTTTCTGGGTTATGAAGACCCCTATTTATAGTTGTGGAAGGGAAGAGTTATGATAAGAACAAACTCTTTCCGACCAATCAAATTGAAGTGTGACATGACCGCATTTGATTGGCCAGAACATGTCACTTGTACACGTGGTGCGATTTCATTGGCCTTTTAGTGTGACTTGGCATGCCTTGTCATTTTGACATGTGGCATGATCCTATTGGCTCTTCCACTTGACTTGGCGCGCCACGTCATTTGACACGTGGCACCAAACCGGGCCTCTAGGAAGATGACATCTTGGGCTTAATGAAGTGGGCTCATCACTTTAGCCCAATTAAATGGGCTAGCCCAATGGATTAAGACTTCTTTATTTAATCCATATATATTGGACTTACATAATTAATTCAATTATATTAGCCCATATATTTATTTGGACCAATATATCTTGAATTTAAATTTAGTCCAAATAATTTCACGGATTTAATTTTAATAAAATTTACATGCCTACAGTATCAGAGCGAGGAATCCAAGGATTCTCGTCATTCTCTATCTAGCGATGTTACCCTCGTTTGATTTTGTTGAGTTTTTCGTCTTCGTCGGAGGTTTCTGATTTCGCCGGAAATTCATGATTTCTTCGATTTCCGTCGGAATTTTAGAAGTTTTGTGTGGTTTTCTTCTCCTATGCTGCCCGAGTCTTGTTTACGAGGATAAAGCTTTGGTGTTCACTCAGTTTCGTCGTCTCAATTTCACCGGAGCTAAACTCGATTTCTGCTGCATTTTTCTTATCAAGGCCTTTGCTTCTTCAGGTTGCGAAGAAGTCTGGTATATTCGTTCTCTGTTTAATTTGTTGCATGCGTAGTTGCGCATGTTGTTGTACTGTTGACAGTGTAGACTCTTTTGTTTTTGATAAATTCACTTGCTACCATGGTTAATTCTGTTCCAGAAACATCTTCGTCCTCTACGTATACTCCTGAGCCTTCTAGCCCGTTGTTTCTTCTTCCTTATGATGACCCTGGCATTTCCCTTGTTCCTGTGCCATTCTCGGAGACAGGTCTTGGAAGATGGAGACGTAGTATGATCGTGTCTTTATCTGCAAGAATAAATTGGGTTCATAGATGGGTCTTGTGCTAAACCTGCCGAGAATTCTGCTCAATATAGGCAGTTAGGGGTGTTCATAAAAACCCGAAAAATCGAACCAAACCAAACCGACCAAAAAAATTGATACTTTTTGGTTTGGTTTGGTTTTGGTTTTGAATTTTAAAAACCGATCAAATTTGGTTTGGTTATGGTTTTAATCAGAAAAAAATCGAAAAAACCCGAACCAAACCGACCATAGGAGTAGCTATTTCAAATTTATTATTACACCTATATATATATGTATATTTTTATACAAAGTTTCAAAAATTTTATGGTAAATGTTAATAGTTTGCACTTTTAGTATAGTTCTTTACCTTTACATTCTAATATGATTGGTAGTTTTCTTTTGTTAAGTGTAAGAATCCATGTCGTGTTAAAAATAATATATTTTTAATTGAGTCCTTAAATTGTTCATCACTATTTAATTCAATTATCATCAATATATCTTGGTAAATAATAGATTTCTCAAAGGGTAATTGATTTGATAGTGTTACGTTGAAATTGTGGTTGCCGGAATATGTGTTTGGTAGTGTTTGTCTTATATTTAAGAAAAAACCGACAAATAACCGAAAAAACCGAAAAACCGACAAAACCCGACATAAATCGAATGGAGAAAAACCGACTTAATTGGTTTGGTTTGGTTCTAATATTTGAAAAATCGACTTACTTGGTTTGGTTTCTTTTTAGGGAAAAACCGATCCAAACCGAACCATGAACACCCCTATAGGCAGTGGGATGGGTGCAATAACATGGTTATATCATGATTAACTAGCTCGTTATCACCGGATATAGGTGAGAGTGTGCAGTATTTTGAGACTGCTGAAAGTATCTGGTTGCAACTGAATAATAGATATGGGAGTGTTAATAGAATCAAAGTTTTTGAAATAAAGAGAGAACTTGCTTCTACTTTCCAAGGGACTCTCGACATTGCTTCATATTTCAACAAACTTAAAAAACTATGGGATGAATTGGGGATTATGTGCAGTAGTCATGCAAATTCATTCTTGTGTTTGTGCTGCTAAGAGGGGTCTCCAAAAGGAGAAGGAAGAGGATAAGGTCGATCAATTTCTCATGAGTCTCAATGAGGTTTACATAGGGGTTAGAAGCAACATTTTGATGATGCAGCCAGTTCCATCCCTTGATACTGTCTATAGCATCCTGTTACAAGATGAAAATTAGGGACAGGTTTTCCCCAACACTCAGTTCAGCTCAGAACTAGCTTCTTTTAATGCAAATTTCAATAAGCCTTCCCCTCAATTTCCACCTCAAAAGCAATATACACAAAAAGTCAATTTTGATCAAAATGGCCAGAAGGTGAAACTTGATCAAACTAAGGTTTCTCTGCCTTGAAAGTATTGTAAAAAACCTGGTCATACAATTGAAAAATATTACAAATTATATGGATTTCCTCCAAATTTCAAATTTACAAAGGGGCAGTCTAATAGATTTGGTACTGCTGCAAGTGTTGAGGGCCAGTCTCCTGGATCTCTGAACCTCTTTCATCATATTCTTCACCTAGGAAAGACTCTTTGGTGGAGCAGTACTCTCAGTTGATGAACCTGATCCAACAATCTACACTAGGTGAATCTAGTTCTCAGCCAATTCTCATGGGCTCTGCCAATTTTGCTGGTAGTAATTCTTCTTCGCCTGTGTGTTTGAATGGTAGTTCTACTGTGCGCATGTTAACTAGTGTAGCTGGAAGGGTTTGGAAAGTTGATTCTGGGGAAACTGACCATATGACTTCTAACAAAAATCTTCTCTTTAACATCACACCTCTTCCTGTCCCCTATCTAGTTTCTCTGCCTAATGGTTACAAGGTTAAGGTTACTTGCACAGGTTCTTTAACTTTGTTACCATTTTTTACCCTTCATCATGTCTTGTACATTCCTACTTTCCATTATAATTTGATTTCTGTGAGCAAATTGATTATCCAGATCAATTGTAATGTACTATTCACTTCCTTTTCATGTATATTTCCACAGGCACATTCTATGAAGAAGCTCTTGGAGCTTGGTAGAATGGACTAAGGACTATACAAGCTCTACCTTAATCATTTTGCTCCTTCTGAACTCTCTAATTCTGTTATCTCTGATATTGATAATTCTGTTTCTGCTTTTAATAATGTGGTACAAAGTGTTGTGTTTTCATTGCATGCAAATCAGCCAGTTATTAATTCAAATTTCTGTTGCTCCTTTATCATCTTGTACTGTTCAGCAAACTGTGAATAAAAATGATGTTCTTTGGCATCATAGATTAGGACATGTTCCTTTTGTGCAAATGAAAAATATAGCTTGGATTTCTAATGACCTGTCAGCCAAACAATCTTTTACATGTCCTATTTGTCTCTTGGCTAGACAACCTAGGTTACCTTTCCCAGATAGCTCTTCTCAGTCTACCTCTGTGTTCCAACTTATTCATGTTGATACTTGGGGACCTTACCACACTCAAACATATTATGGAGCTAAGTACTTTATTACCATAGTTGATGACTATAGCAGAGCAACACGGACACATTTATTGCACTCTAAAAGCTATGCATTTTCTGTGCTTAAAGCATTTATAACCATGGTGAAAACCCAATTTTAACTTTCTGTCCAAAAGATTAGAAGTGATAATGCTTTAGAGCTTGGATCTACTGCCTCAGCCACCCAATTTTTTTCTGATAATAGGATAATCCATCAAACCACTTGTCCACACACACCATAACAGAATGGTGTGGTTGAGAGAAAACATAGACACCTACTTGAAACTTCAAGAGCTTCGCTGTTTCAATCCAATCTTCCTATAAAATTTTGGGGAGATTGTGTATTGACAGCAACTTACCTTATTAATAGGTTTCCATCTTTAGTTTTATCCAAAAGAACCCCTTTTGAATTATTATATGGTTATCCTCCTTATTCTCATTTAAGGCCTTTTGGTTGTCTATGTTGTGCTACAGTCCCCAAGTGTCATAGGGATAAGTTTCACCCTAGAGCTTTTCCTTGTGTTGTTTATTGGGTATCCTTTTGCCAAAAAGAGGTACAAGTTATAAAATTTGCAAACTAAGTATGTTTTGTTTTCAAGAGATGTTGTGTTTCATGAATCTCTATTTTCTTATAAGATTCCCTCTCCTCCTCCTACTTCTTCTTCTCCTTCTCTTCCCTTGTTCTATGATACTTCTCCTGTTGTTCCTATCCCTCCTTCTGCTACCTCGTCACCTTCTGATGACACTATGCCTTCTTCTTCCTCAACCGATAATGTGTTACCCCCTCCTTCTAAGCTTAGGAAAAGCACCAGATCCTATCAACTTCCTTCTCATCTGCAAGACTATGTTGTTAACCTTCCTTCCTTCTATTTCTTGCTCCACCATTACCTCTATTTCCACTACATAACCTGTTCCAGTGGAGCCTTATTCATACACTCAGGCTGCTACCATTCCTGTTTGGCAAGAGGCAATGAGATAAGAATTTGCGGCTTTAGAAGAAAATCAAACTTAGAAAATTGTTGAGCTTCCTATTGGTAAAAAGCCCATAGGCAGTAAGTGGGTGTATAAAATAAAATATAAAGCTGATGGTAGTGTGAAAAGATATAAGGCAAGATTAGTGGTTCGAGGTGACACTCAAGTAGAGGGGATTGACTTTAATGAAACCTTTTCTCCTGTGGTTAAAATGTGTACTGTCAGATGTTTAGTTGATATTGCAGTTAAAAAACAGTGGCCTTTGTTTCAGTTAGATGTTAATAAAGCCTTTTTACATGGGATTTAGATGAAGAAGTTTATATGAAGCTCTCTCAGGGCCTTTTCTATTGATTCCTCCTCTTCTGGATCTACTACTTTAGTCTTCAAGCTGCAAAAATCTCTTTATGGACTAAGAGAGGCCTCTCGACAGTGGTATGCAAAGCTGTCTCAAGCCCTTTGTTCTAGGGGATACTCTCACTCTTTAAATGACTATTCTTTGTTTGTTAAGAGAACTGAGTCTTCTTCTGTTTTTCTAGCAGTTTATGTTGATGACATTATATTAACTGGGGATGATTTGTCTGAAATTTCTACCCTTAAGAGTTTTCTTGATGCTCAGTTCAAGATCAAAGACTTAGGTTTGCTTAACTATTTTTTGGGCATTGAAGTATTCTATCACAAGTCTGGGGTCCTTTTGCATCAAAAGAAGTTCATTTCTGATTTGCTTCTTGAGTTTAAATGCCTTGATGCTTCTGAAGTGGTCAGTCCTGTGGACATTGCTCACAAGTTGCATTCTGATGTTGGTGAGCTATTACCTAAGCCTGAATCTTATAGGAGTTTGGTTGGCAAGCTCAATTTTTTGACTCATACTCAGCCAGATTTATGTTTTGCAGTCCAGCATTTGAGTCAATTTTTAAAGACACCTCGGGTCCTACATATGGCTGCTGTTTTGCATGTTTTGAGATACTTAAAGGGGACTTCTAATTTTGGAGTGTTTCCAGTAATTCTCCTGATTTCTCTCTGCTTGCTAGTTGTGATAGTGACTGGGCTGCTTGTCATGAATCTAGACGCTCTGTCACTGGTTTTTGCATCGTTTGGGTGGTAGTCTCCTTAGTTGGAAATCTAAAAAGCAGAATATAGTCTCTTTGTCTTCAGCTGAAGCAGAATATAGGGCTATGAGTAAAGTAGTGGTTGAACCAGCCTGGTTGGTCCAGTTATTATCTTATTTGGGTCTTTCTATTGATGCTCCAATTCCTGTTTTGTGCTACAGCCAGGTTGCTCTTCACATAGCCAAGAATCCGGTGTTTCATGATCACACTAAACACATCGAAGTCGATTGTCATTTTATTCGCACCAAATTAGCTGATGGCCTCATCTCTTTATCTCATGTTCCTACTTCTTCTCAAACGGCTGACATTTTTACTAAGCCTTTGACAGGTTTGCAACATCACACTTTGACTGGCAAGTTGGGTGTGTGCCCACCCTCCAACTTGTGGGGGGGTGGGGGTGTTGGGATTATATGAAGGAAGCTGGGCTGCTGATGTTAGCCTTTTGTATTTGTGCCTAGCCCGATTTTTTTATTTATGAGTAGCTTAGTTAAAGAGGCCCAATGTATATATATAGGTAGAGAGACAGAATGTTCTGGACTTTTGGCATTTTGTTCGATTACAAAAATATGAGATATCTTCTCTCTAGTTTTCTTTGTTCTTTCAAGCCCTAGATACAATTCTGTCAATTTCTCTTTCAATTTTATATGTTAATATGGTATCAGAGCCAGACCTATCCCAATTATTGTTACCGATGTTAGGCCCTCATTTATGTTGTCCACGCTCCAGAGGCCTAGGCGTAGGGGGGGGGGGGGGTTGAGTTGTCCCACATCGGAGGGATTTGAGGTCCTTGGTCTCCTTATATGGCTTGAGCAATCCTCACCTCATAAGCTAGCTTTTGGGGTTGAGTTAGGCCTAGGTCCATTCTTTTCATAAGGAGCTCGAAGTTCAATCATGAAGTTGTTTGGAGAAGATTGGAGGTAGATTTGAGCTAATTTTCATATTGAAAAATTCAAGGTTTGAAGATGACTTCATCTGTGTATATTTTCCTGTATAACCCTTGTGTATCGGTTTATATTCCTATGTTTATTTCATGTATATTATGTATATCTGTGTATATTCATGAAAATGTGTGTGATATATATGGATATACATAATATACAACACGATATACACATATCACAGAAATATTTTTCACGTCCAGAATATAACTCCAAAGATAATAATGTAATTTAGGGGAAAAATTAGAAATAGCCAGATTTGCAACTGGTTATTGAAAAATAGCCACAGTTTCAAAAGTAATCAAAATTTAGCCACTTTTTCATGTATAGATAAAATCTGAATAAAAATACCCCTAAATCCGAATTTTTTTAGCATAATAGGATGGAGTTCGAATTTCTTACATATGAGATTCCAGCATAATAAGCTAGAAATTCATAATATGATGTAATTTTATACGCATGAGCTCCATAATTCAGCATATTATGCTTGAACTTTCCGTGTATTGTGGTTCCAATATAATATGCTAGAAGTTTATATGCAGAAACTCCATAATCCAGCATATTATGCTGGAACTTTAAGTGTTTCAGCAAAATAGTATTAATTATAAGTTTCAATGATGAAAAATAATATATTACATTTGGTGTAGGGTCTCAAGGAATATATTAAAGGTATTCAAGAAGCAATATCAGTCAGGAATATATCAAGGAAAAGAATCAATGATCAGCAACGCAAAAGGAAGAAGCAGCGGAGATCCGGCAAAAATAGTCAATCAGAGATTGACAGAAGCTAACAAGGAAAAGAATCAGCGATAAAAAGGGAAGAAACAGCGGAGATCTGGAAAAAATAATCAATCAGAGATTGACAGAAGCTATTACTGGAAGGCCCCAAATCAAAGGGAAATGCGATCACTAAAAATTAATGAAGCCAAAAATCAAGGGATCCAACGGATATGACTCAAGTAACACAGAGATAATGGAAAGCTCGTCAAGACCATAAATCAAGGAAGATCAACGGGAACTTGACTTTATTCTTGGAAAGAATAAATTTATGATTCCTTTCAAGGATCAACTCCCTTGGATTTGCAATCTCTCAAGATTCTTAAAGGCCTCATGGAAAGTATATATACAGATGTTCCGGACGTGAAAATGACATACTTTGAACGAACCATCTTCCCTCGTTTTGTTCTACTCCAAACAAGCATTGTAGTTCTTTTAGATCTACTATGTAATTAGTGAGAGAAGAAAAAGAGATAAACAGTGGTGAGGAATTGGATCAAGAAAAGAAAAGAGACATAGAGACTAAGCTGTTGGTGTAAAGCTACACCATTCATTCTGTACTCAAGAAATATCTATCACTGAAAGAGAATACCCTTGCAACCCAAGGGGACTGGAATAGGATTCATATTGAATCCGAACCAGTATAAAATTCTGGTGTCTTTATTTCCTGCATTAGATTTTTGCATTTACTATTATCCTATTCTTATTTCTAGTCGACTAATTGGTAAAGTAGTCAACTACTTATAATTTTTTTTTTAAATAAGCAATTCACCCCTCGCCCCTGCCCCCCCCCCCCTCCCCCCCTCTCCTCCTCCTTGTACTTTCAAATAGTAGCTATTTTTTAATTACTAGTCGACAACTGGCTAGCCCGTCAATACCCTAAGCTCATATTAACCTCATTGAGAATTCATATGTGAACTTCAATGCTAGCTTACGAGTGCCAAAACGTACTTGTCAAAGATTTGATACTATGTGGAAAAAATCTAAATACCTAACTCAAAATCTTAATAACAGAGTGAGCCAAGATCTTTGTAAACCCTCGGAACCCTTACTTAATCCGTGTGAATTAACAACAATATAACTCAACAACTTGGACTATCTATTAAAGGAAGCCAATAAGCGTGTACCAATGATATCATGCATCTTGGAAAAGTCTTAATTTGTGAAAGAGATTTTCCATCCAGTTAGTAATATGGGACATATAGAATGTCAAGAATGGCAAGGAAAACATTGTCCTTCCTTTTCAAGTATACAAATGACTCCAACCATTTCTGTTTGGTCCAGCCTATGACAAAGATGCAAATGGTCCAATGGAACCTCATCAAAGGACTTAAATTTCTTTAATGCATGGGGTACAAAACTTTAATTTGTTGCAATATTCAACTCTATCACCATCCGTCTGTCATTTCTAGAATTTTCTACATTTATATAGATACAAAGGTCTAAATCACACCCTTGAGCTGTGACACTTTCCTGGACGTTGTGTGACCATAGGATAAGAATACTATGTGCGTCGGGCTGCTTTTTTTTATAATATGAAAGTCATGTTATATATATATCAAGAGACTGCTTCATGTAGAACCCACATAAAATCTTTTCGAGATAATCTATTGGTCCTCGATTTTTTTTTCTTTTCCTTTTATATTCCCTTTCGTAGGAGGATGACCACTTCGCGAGTGGTGATGAAAAGTCAGAGTTGTGAATCTAATTCCATAATGTCGGAAGAAAAAAAAATCTTTCACAATGACATCCATCTTAATCTTATTTGAGTATTAATTAATTAGAGTTAATTACTTCAATTAAACAACAAAATTGACAAAGAATTTGTTTAAAACATTGATCGAGAAAACTTATTTTACAAGAAAAAAGAGCAAGAAGAAGTTCAATGCTAGGATGTTGCACAGTAAAACTTGGATAATACCTTAAAGTTTACGAGACTTGTGCACTTAAATGCATCAAATGCAGGAAACTAAGTAAGAAAAATGGGGTATATATTATGATCATTCCGTTTGCCTTTGGTTGAGGTTTCCCTGGTTCAAGTTCTTGTTTCTTGTCTGCATAGACTGATTATTCGCCTGTTGCATATACTGGGCTGCCAACTGGTTATTGAACTCCATGTTCATTGACTGTAGGAAAACCACCAAATAAAGAAACTCAAACTTACCAAAACGCAGAAATAATATATATCGGTTCAACATTAGCTTTCTATAGTCGACCTAAGACGGATGGATTTTGGCCAATGTGAAAATTTATCTTTAGTTTTTGATCTTTTAAGGAAATATTAAACATTTAAATAACAAACCAACTTTCTATTTAATTTCCAGTATATATATATATAAATGTTGAAATTTTTAAAAGTTATGAGGTGAAATATAACCTTGATCAAACACTAGCTACTTGAAAAAAGAAGTTAATTTAAATAACATCGTTGATTTGATGCAAAATAGGTATGTCAAGAGCGATTGTAACTACATATATCAGGTCATCTAAAAGATAACCAAAAACCTACAAGTAACCATTCATATAAAATGGGATTCATAATCTGAAAGCTAAGACAAATTACTTGCTACAGCTGATTAAAATACATTGATCGTGTAAATTGTTGTTACGTTACCGGTGTATAAGTACCGCAATTTGTCAAGAGCATAGGATTATTACTTACTTGCGCTAGAAATGCACTTCGGGGGTCGTTAAAAGGGAATGAATTGCTGACACTGGGGGCAACTGCAGCTCTGCTTGCACTCGCATCGCCATTAGCTTGTGGCGGAGTAGGAATGGTAGGGGCCATGGCGTAGGCCGGTGACATGAAGGGAGGACAGGAAGTAGCAATTGAGGTTGGATAAATGAAGGGAGCATTAAGGGACTGATGAGGAGTTGTTGCAGCAGCAGCAGCAGCTCGAGCTAAATTAGCTGTCATATTGTTAAGCATTCCTGATGTCATGTCAAGATTGACACCCGTGCCCATTCTTGCTAGCAAAGGCATCTGAATATGTGGTAATTGCATTCCTAGAGATAATTGCATCATCATTTGAGACTCCATGTTTCTTGCACTGCTTATTAACTGAATTTGTGCTTGAAGCTGCTTTAAGTACTTTATGACTTCGTCCAACATTGATGCTTTATCTGTCTGTATAATCCACAATAACCCTTAAGTTATTAGTTTAATTGTTATACACTAACAACATAAAATAATTAACTTTTAACAACTATCAGGTCACCAAAAAGATAATCACGCAATAATTGTCTTCATTTATCAGTGTGACATTACATATATATGTTGTAGCTAACTCACCTTACTTGCATTTGGCACCAACTTCTGCAGAGCTTTCATCTTTTCGTTGATTCTATCTCGGCGTCTCTAAACCCCAAGAAAAATGTGAATTAATTAGTACATCATATTATAACGCCTCTGCATAGTTAAATATTTTTGGTCCATATTATCCATCTTTTAAGATTTTTGTATACAACCTAAGAAAGATAATGATAACCTTAAGTATAAGAGTATTATTAATTTTGTCTAAAATTTGCTCTATTTCTATCTTAAACATCTGGCCTACTTAACATTTAACTAATTGGTGCAGTAAAAGTGAATTTGCAGAAAAAAGTAGTAGTATCCTTTTTTATTTTGTCCCTTAAATGTCAAATATTTTTTGATAAATTCAGTTTATATGGGACAGGAGATAGTACTGTTTCATTACCTTATTTTTCTGATATTATATTAAGGTATTCATCCCTATAATTAAGGTGCATTAAATNAGGTTTGTAAACTAAATAATGATGCAAACATGCTATTTTGATGAGATATATATATATATATATATATATATATATATATATATATATATATATATATATATATATATATATATATATTCTCGAGGTAGCTAGATATACCACTACAAAATATTCGAAAGTACTATAGTACAAGAAAAAAGGATAGTCGGTACACTAAGCTTCTGCTATGTGCGGGGTTCGGGGAAGGGCCGGACTACCGAGGTCTATATCATTATATCATGATACGGGCTACAAATATACATTTTTTAGTTACACGGATTACGTACAAAGAAATGGGGGTTCAAATTAGAAGGATCTAAACATTTTTTGTGTTGAGTGGGATATAAATTTGAAATATATATGTAGGAACCATGTGAAGAGTTATTTAACGTGCTATTACAATTCTTTATACTTAACCATATCTAAAGAATGTTTTATGTCATTCTTTTGGAATCATGCGAATGGAGTATATGTTTACTTGTATGTTTCAAAAAGGTTGTTAGTATTTTCTTATTGGTGTGTTCCAAAAAAGTTTACACCTTTCAATATTTCCTTAATAGGAAGCATTTTTAACCATACAAATGTTATTGTAGGTTTCATACCACAAGTTTCAAAAGTTTTACAGCCACACAAATGCAATGACTTATTTAAGACCACATATCTTAAAAGTTTACCTTCTTTATTAAAGTTTGTGCCAAGTCAAACAAAGACAGTTATTTTGAAACGGAGGGAGTAATAAGTTAAATCTACATTAATAATATAAAATATCTTTATATCCTTATATATAAAATTTAAATCCAAAATAAGAAAAGGAGATTATAATTAATCCTAGCTAGCACTACTAGTATAGTTGCACATATAGAAAATTACCAAGCCAGCAATATGACAGGCAGAATCCTCATTAAAAGTGGCTCTGGACTTAAAGCTGCGAGAAGACTCATCAAGGGAATGATAATTAGGCCATGTCATAACAGTGTCCCTAACACTTGCAGAAGCACTAGGTTCAGCATTCTGATGATCAAAAATATTCTTATGATATTCTCCTACTAATCTTCCACTAGTCCCATATAATTGGGGGTCAGAATCTGATCTCATCCTCTTTTTCACCACTCCACCTATCGTTTCTTGCTTCACAATATTCTCAGTATTGATGTTTGCCTTATTTTTGTCACTTCCCTTTAGATCAAGATTTTGCTTTTGACAATTAGTGGCTTGATGCACAACAGACTCTAATGTGTCACTGGCTCTTTCCCATGTGTGTTTTGTTTGCTCATTGGGGAGGTTGTTTCCAAGTCTGTGCATAGCTAGTTGCCCATTTTCCCATGTTAGCTCTGCAACTTCACATTTTGACCTGAAATTTTAAATGAATATGGAATCATTGGAGGGGAGCTTGGTGTAACCGGTAAAGTTGTTGTCATGTGACTAGAAGGTCACGGGTTTGAGCCGTGGAAACAGCCTCTTGCAGAAATGCAATGTAAGCTGCGTATGATAGACCCTTGTGGTCAGACCCTTCCCCGGATCCCGCGTATACCGGGAGCTTAGTACACCGGGTTGCGGAATCATTAGTAGGGTTATGATTTCTAGCAGCAGCACAAAAAAAAAAACTTCTGGTGTTCCTTATTTACTGAGCATGAAACTTGGATTATTTGAACAAAGAGAATAATCAGATAAGCAGAAAGCAATAAATTAAGTTTCAAGAATAATATTACTACTAGCTATGTTGCTCGTACTCTCCAAAGATGTTGACGGGTGCGTGTCAGATCCTTCAAAAATAGTGTATGTATTTTTGGAGGATCCAACACGTGTGCGACAATATTTTGGAGAGTCCGCACAGCATAGACTACAAGTAGTATAAGAGAACATACATGGGGACAAGATGATTCTGAGGTTGCTGGTTATGCACGTGTGGGTATCTGTTTTCCTCTTCTGGTAATTCTACTGTTTGTTCTTGTCTTTGTTGCCTATGATTCCAATTATGACTCATTGTAATGCCTTTGACAGAGTCTAACTCTTCTCAGTGCCAGACTGCCACTCCTAATAATGAATACATTGCCTTACTCTCTCTTTTATACTAAATGTACTTAATGTCATTCTGGTCCCCTTTAGGAGTTGTCATATTCAGCTGACTATATACTCTATACACACCAAGTATACTGTAGCAAGTAAAATCTGGATTTCCAAATGGATAAGATTTGGCTTCTTCTTCTATACTGTTCATATCTGTCAATCAGATATTCTATTTATTTTAAAAAGATTGACACTATTTCCTTATTAGTCTGTTTCAGAAAGATTGACATCTTTCAATATTTCCTTTATAAGAAGCATTTATAGTCACACAAATGTTATGATAGATTTCAGACTATAAGTTTCAAAAGTTTTACAGCCCACAAATGCTATAGTTTATTTAACACCACATATCTTAAAAGTCTTCCCTTCTTTATCAAAGTTTGTACCAAGTCAAACTAAGACAATCTTTTTAAAACGGAGGAAATAGTAATTTGTATATTTCTTATTGTGTCTATATTTCTTCTTTTCCTTGATAGATTCTGGTGGGAAATAAAGACTATTTAAGGTCTGCAATATATGGAACTATTCTCTTCTTACCTTCCAACAAAGATATTTTCCGCTTAGATGGGGTTAAAAGCCTTCAATTTGATTCAATTTGTCGCGATCTATATCTGGACTTTGGTTTCTCTATATAACTAGTGATTCAGCAATCTTAATTTATGTCCCACCTCATAAGTGGAGGTGGGACTGGTCCTTTATAGTTTATCTCTTGTCATTCTCATCCCTGATTTCCTATAAACATTAGAAAGTCCTAAGCACCCTTAAATTAAAATTAGAATCCTTAGTTATCTCTGTATACGGTCAAATCAGGTATGCCCGATTTCTTGGGTTTGAGGGGTCGCCTTAAGCCCGAATTCAAAATAGATCGAGTTCGAGCTCGATGAACCAGGCTCAAGCTCGATGACAGAGTACAAGGCTCGAAGAATTAAGTGTCCGAGGAACGTCGGGGCTCAACTGCGACTAGGCCTCGAGATAATGCCGTTATGAATTTGTAACAGAATGAGTAAGGTTCCTGCCACGTCCCTAAAATCATGGCGTGAATCCCGAAATAGATTTGTACGAATTCGTACTAGGCGGTTAGACATCTATCTTAATAAGATTCTTTAATGTAAATAGAAATGTACCTTATTGAGGGTTCCCCTATTATATAAAGGGGACCCCAATCATTTGTAAACATCATCTAATCATTGGCAAAGAATACTCTCTTACTTTTCTCGCTCATTGTTCATCAGAATTGTCCTTTAGCTTTATTGTTCTTACTTTATTGTTCTTAGTCTATCTCGAGGTCACTTTGGCTCGAGGTCGATACTGCCTAGCAACACCGGTTTGATTTACTCATTTCTTTCATTTATACGTTATACTTCTTGATTATTAATTAGTATTGAACTAAATCACATATCTTTAAAACCATAAATCAAATTTAATTGTTACTCGTATTTTCGAGGTAAACAGTTTGGCGCCCACCGTGGGGCTAAAGATAATAGTGATTATTTCAGTACTGATTCTGATAACACACGTTATTTTCATACTTGTTCTTGTCAAGAATTTTATTCTCAGGATTAAACGTGTCAAACTCGCAAAACGCACATGTTCACGACAACGAAGGTCTTGGATTTCATGGGGAAAACAACAATATAGGGGTCGGTGTACTACCGATAAACCCTGGGGAAGTGCCAAATGTGGAACCAGTTGATATTAGTTCACACATTGCTTTGAATGCAGATTTAGGCGCAGACCCCGGAGGAAGTGTACGCAGGGAAGCCCGATCTGGGGCCAAGGAACACAAGGTATAGGAGATGGGGGAGTCAGCCTCCAAGTGATATTCGAGATATTGCAAGCTCAATAGATTGGCATCGCTCAACTTCAAATTCAGAATAAAACTCCGAGTATAGCTGAACCGAAAAACACCCAACGTGCTGAACCGGCACCAGAGAGGTCAAATGAAATGGCTTGGGGACTGACCCCACCATTATGAGGATGCTCGAAGAGCTCACCAAGAGGAACGAGTCCGGGAAAAAGAAGATTGAGGAGAATGACAAAAAGGTGGAGACTTATGACTCCCGTATTGATCAAATACCGGGGGCACCCCCGGTCTTGAAAGGTTTAGATGCCAAAAAGTTCATATAAAAACTATTCCTTCAGAGCGCGGCTTCGATGCCCATTCCTAAAAAGTTTCGCATGCCCGATATACCCAAATATAACGGGGCAACTGACCCTAATGAGCATATTACCTCATATACTTGCGGGATTAAAGGAAACGACCTGAATGATGATGAGATCGAGTCGGTATTGTTGAAAAAATTTGGGGAAACTTTGTCGAAAGGATCCATGATTTGGTACCACAACTTGCCCCCGAACTCTATCGATTCGTTTGTTATGTTAGCAGACGCCTTCGTGAAAGCACACCCCGGGGCCATAAAGGTGGCAACGAGAAAATCGGATGTTTTTAAGATAAAACAGAGGAACGACGAGATGTTAAGGGAGTTCATGTCCAGGTTTCAGATGGAGCGAATGGAATTACCACCCGTCTCGGATGACTGGGCAGTACAGGCATTTATGCAGGGTTTGAATGAACGGAGTTCGATTGCGTCTCGATAATTAAAGCAGAATTTGATCGAGTATCCAGCTGTGACGTGGTCAGACGTGCATAAGCGTTATCAATCAAAGATCAGGGTCGAGGACGACCAGTTGGGAGCCCCCTCGGGTTCAGTTCATCCTAATAGATTGGCAGCCAAGCCCCCGGGGATACAGACAGGGAATCAAGATCAAATAAGGAACAGTATCAGCCGTATGTCGATTGAAGAAACAACGGCTCGGGTCGTAACACTCCTCGGAACGATCGGAGAAACGGTCGAGGTCAAAACTCTCGGGTACTCATGAGTAAGAATGGGTTCGATAAACATACCAACCCCGCGAAGGCACCTCGATTGTCAGAGTATAATTTCAGTGTAGATGCATCGGGGATCGTGTCAGCTATTGGAAGAATCAAAGACAACAGGTGGCCCAGGCCAATACAAACTGATCCTTCTCAAAGGAATCCAAACTTGATGTGTAAGTATCATGACATACATGGCCATAGAACCGAAGACTGCAGGCAGCTGAGGGAGGAGGTAGCTCGGTTGTTCAACGAGGGTCACCTTCGAGAATTTCTCAGTGATCGAGTTAAGAACCACTTCAGGGAGAGAGATGCAAGCAGAAAAAATGAGCAGGAAGAACCACAACATGTAATCCATATGATCGTTGGCGGTGTCGATGTCCCACAAGGACCAGTATTCAAACGCACCAAGGTGTCGATCACCAAAGAAAAACAAACTCGGAGCTATGTGCCCGAGGACGTCCTATCATTCTATGACGAGGAAGCAGAAGGCATATCTCAGCCGCACAATGACGCCCTGGTAATTTCTATTCTGTTAAACAAAATTCAAGTTAAACGTGTTCTAGTGGATCCAGGTAGCTCAGCAAACATAATCAGATCGAGGGTCGTAGAGCACCTCGGCCTACAGGATCAGATTGTACCTGCATCCCGGGTCCTAAATGGCTTCAACATGGTAAGTGAAACAACAAAGGGGGAGATAATCCTACCAGTGAACGTAGTCAGGACCATACAAGATACAAAATTCCATGTCATCGAAGGTGACATGAGGTATAATGCACTCCTCGGGAGACCATGGATACACAACATGAGGGCGGTACCTTCGACTCTTCATCAGATGATGAAGTTCCCAACGGAGGTTGTGTGAAAACTGTTTATGGAGAACAACACGCTGCAAAAGAGATGTTTGCAGTCGAAGAGGTGACACCGATACCAGTGCCTTCGCCCTCGGAAAAGTCGAACACCAAATATAAGCAGGCGGCCCAATAGCAATCACCGATCCCAGTCCCGATCGAGCCGGAGGAACACGTAATCGAAGAAGAAGAAGAAGAAGAAGAAGAAGAAGAAGAAGAAGAAGAAGAAGAAGAAGAAGAAGAAGAAGAAGAAGAAGAAGAAGAAGAAGAGGATTTTATTACTCCTCGAACCTTCATTATTCCCGAAGAATCAGANCTAAACCACCACCCCACACTTTAACTTTTGCATATGTCAAGGCCATTCAAGTACTCATGGGAGGTAAAAGGGGTTCAAACAGATGGCTATTCAAACAATTGGGTAAGGTTCGCAATGTGGTTGCCAAAGAAACGGGCTTATAGGCTCAACGGGGTTAACTACGATGTATTACATTTAGGTGGGTTTACTTTATATATCTGGCTTAACAAAGAAATGCCTTTATCACTTCTAAGACTGAATGAAGCTACTATTTCGCTTTGCAAACACACAGGGCAAGTTCTAGGCATCAAATGTAAAGCATAGAATACAGTACAACTCACACACACATGGCACATGACTCACTCCAGATTGGTTAATCAAGACACTCTCTTTTGAGTGTTCAAGTCAGTTACAAACATACAAATTTAAGGCACTTTAGCAAGAGTCAACCACTGAGACTAGGCGCTACACTCTAGTGCCGATTGTGTTCAAGTGTATTAACGCCAAGGGTTTCTCTTTCTATTTTAGCTTGTATCCCATCAATACTAACTAAAAGTAAAAAAAAAAAAAACCAAAACTACCTACACCCGGTTCAAGCTAAACCCTTGGAAAAGAACCGTGGCCCAAAGAAAAACCAAGGGGGAGTTACTACACTACCTAAAACAAAACATCTTTTTGGTCTTTTCTCTAGACTAGCTTCCCTCAAGAAACTGTCTCAAATATCCGTCATCAAGAGGAGTCCTTATATTCTTTTTTTTGTTCGACTAATATCCCTCAAGAGACTTGTCGAAAGGTGTCCGTCTTCGGGCCAAGTCGAAGTTAACTACATGACCCTACGGTACCAAACAATCAAAAAAGAAAGAAAGCAACATCATACACAGTTATACAATCTTTTTACAACAACAGCCATCCCCCACCCCACACTTAAAAATTTGGCATGTCCCCATGGCAACAATTAGAAAGCAGAGTAGGGTAAGGGGACTTCCCTGAAGCTCAATCTTGATCAGAGACGGTGCTAGGATCGAGGTGACATGCTCGTCCTAGCGCTTGAAGCCATCCCATAATCTTTTTCTCCGACTTGGCCTGTTGAGTGGCCAGAGTGTCAACTCTGGTGCCTAGGTCAGTGACAGAAGTGCGAAGACCAGCCATTTCCTGCTCCAGGGTTGTCAGGCGGGTACTTCGGCGGGGCTGTGATGGGCCCGCCTCATCAACTCTCGTAGGTGGTGGGACAACAGCTTCCTCAGCATCATCATCAGATTCATCACCATCCTCAACTATCACCACCGGCTCTCTTCCAATTCCGATTTTGCTTGCCCGGAACGGGGCTTTCAATGGTAATTTCCCATCAACTCTAAGGTTTTCAGGGACTCTAGCAACACGGCACAGCTTGGTGACCAGAGAAGGGAAGTAAAAACCTTTGAGTATATCAGGTGAGCGAATGAACATCTCATCATGGAGGAGCCGGGCTACATCAAAATCCTGGTGGGTCATAAGACTGTAGATAGCCGCTACCCGTGGCCCATTGACATCAGTCGTGTTGCTGGAGGGTAGCAAGCGGCTATTGATAATGGTGAGCCAACACTTAGCCTCCCAATTAATAGACCGTGAGTTCAACATGATCAGACGCTTTATCTAGTTAAACTCCCTGTCAGGCACACATATGACATCAAGCATTGGTGCCCAATTGACCCTTGGACGATGATTAACAATGTAAGAATCTATCTCCCCCGTGAATACTGGTAGCCGATACACCCAGCGGATGGCCTCGAGGGACGTATTTACCCGGGTATTGCATACAGTGACAACTCCATTCTCATGTTCCGGGCAGTTAGCATAAAATTCCCTCACCATCTGGACATTGGCCTCCTCCGGTTCCTCAAAGAAGATGTCCAGCTGACACCTCCTCAACTCAACAAAGATATTTGGGCATTCCACTTGCAAGGCTTCCCGGTCAATATGCAACTCCGGCAACAACTTCTTTAACGCCTTTGCATTGTACCTGTCCTATGCCGGTTTGGAGATAAACCTAGTGCGGTCAAACTGTGCCGCACTAGCTTGACCCCTAGCTCTCGAGGAACTGCTCGGACCACTAGCGGAGGACCTTGTGTTGCGTCTCTTCCTAGATGGATGCATTTTACCTGTCAAACAGAGAATCGCCTATCAGTGAGGGTGTGAGTTGTGTGAACTATGGGTGGTTACTCATACTTCACCACAACCATGGTCACATTAGCCCTTATAACTCCATTGGGGCAATTCCACAAACATCTTGTGGGCAAGACACTTTCCTAACACATATAGCCCATATGAATACATCAATGCTTCCCCAAATTACAATTTACACTTCACCATTCCACCCACAACACTAATCTTACACACACAAGCACACATATTTCTACAACATTGTGCACACACTTCTCTACAACATTGTGCATATAACCCATTAAAAAGCAAGAAAAGAAGAAAACTAAAAGAAAAAAAATTCAACTAGAGATACTACACAATTGAATATTGAACTAAGATAAAACTTAAACAAAAATACAATAGAAGAGGGAGAGAAGAATGCCATACCTGGGGTGAGTTGAGAGTTAGAAGGATGGGGGTTGGGGAACATGGGTAGGAATGTGGCAGAAGTGAAGAAGAAGAAGAAGAAGAAGAAGAAGAAGAAGAAGAAGAAGAAGAAGAGGATTTTATTACTCCTCGAACCTTCATTATTCCCGAAGAATCAGACGCAACCAAATCAATGGTTAAGGAACTGGACAGGTCATACTGATCGAGTACATGCCCGAGAAAAAGGTATACCCGGAACGGGGTTAACCCCCGAACTCAGGAAAAGACTCATTCAATTTCTTATCGATAATATGGATTGCTTTGCTTGGTCGCATTTAGACATGACAGGGATCCCGACGGAAATAACAACGCACCGGTTAAGCATCGACCCAGGTTCAAACCAGTAAAGCAAAAAAGGAGTCCACTGTCCGAGGTGAAGCATGTATTCATAAAGGATGAGGTAACCAAACTTCTTAAAATAGGGTCTATTCGGGAGGTATAATACCTCGAGTGGTTAGCCAACATAGTTGTAGTTCCTAAAAAGGGAAACAAACTTAGTATGTGCGTAGATTATAAGGATTTAAACAAAGCATGCCCTAAAGACTCTTTTCCACTGCCTAAAATCGATCGCATGATCGATGCCACGGCCGGCCACGAGACCCTTACCTTTCTCGATGCCTACTCCGGGTACAATCAGATTCAAATGAACCCGGGGGACCAGGAGAAGACCTCGTTTATCACTAAGTTTGGAACTTATTATTACAATGTAATGCCCTTTGGGCTAAAAAAATGTAGGAGCTACATACCAACTCCTAGTTAACAAAATGTTCGAGGAACAGATAGGTAAATCGATGGAATTTTACATTGATGATATGTTGGTTAAGTCCCTGCGCACAGAGGACCATTTAACTCATTTGCAGGAAACATTCAAAATCTTGAGGAAGTACAACATGAAGCTTAACCCGGAAAAATGTGCCTTCGGAGTCGACTTGGGTAAGTTCCTCGGCTTCATGGTACCGAATCGAGGTATCGAAATCAAACGCGATAAGATCAAGGCCATCGAGGATATCACAATAGTGGATAGTGTAAAGGCCGTGCAAAGGCTAACAGGACGAATAGCCGCCTTGGGTCGGTTCATTTCAAGGTCATCATCGAAGTCATAGGTTCTTTTCCTTGCTCAAAAAGAAAAAGGATTTCGCATGGACCCCGGAATGTCAGCAAGCCTTAGAAGAATTGAAACGATACTTATCGAGCCCGCCTTTGCTTCACACCCTGAATGTAGATGCAAAGCTTTACTTATATTTGGCAGTGTCTGAGATAGCAGTAAGTGGGGAACTAGTTCGAGAAGAGCAAGGTACGCAATTCCCTGTTTATTATGTAAGCCGAACTCTAGGAGATGCTGAAACTAGATACCCTCACTTAGAAAAATTTAGCACTTGCATTGATAAGCGCATCTAGAAAGCTAAAGCCATATTTTTAGTGGCATCCTATATGTGTGTTAACCACTTACCCCCTTCGAAATGTTTTGCATAAGCCCGAACTATCGGGCCGGTTGGCCAAATGGGCCGTCGAACTTAGCGGGTACGATATCGAGTATCAACCCCGAATGGCCATCAAGTCTCAAATCCTAGTTGACTTCGTGGACGATTTTACGCAGACTCATACCCGAAGTGGAGAAAGAACTCCTACTAAGATCGGGTACCTCATCGGGGGTATGGACCCTTTTCACGGACGGTGCCTCGAATGTGAAAGGGTCCGGGCTTGGCATTATTTTGAAGACACCTACAGGTAGTACCATTAGACAATCTATCAAAACTTCTAGGTTGACTAACAATGAGGCCGAGTATGAGGCCATGATTGCAGGTCTCGAGCTAGCTAAAAGCATGGGGGCAGAAGTCATTGAAGCAAAGTGCGATTCACTGTTGGTGGTAAACCAAGTAAACAAAAGCTTTGAAGTTCGAGAGGATAGAATGCAACGGTACTTGGATAAGCTACAGGTAACTTTGCACCGCTTCAAGGAGTGGACCTTGGATCATGTGCCTCGAGAACAAAATAGTGAGGTCGATGCACTTGCTAATTTGGGATCCTCGGTTGAAGAAGATGATATCGTCCCGGGGACTGTCGTCCAATTGTCAAGGTCTGTGGTTGAAGAGGGTCATGCCGCGATAAATTCTACAATTTTGACTTGGTATTGGAGGAATAAGTATATTGATTATTTGAAAAATGGATAACTCCCACCAGACCACAAAAATCGAGGGCCCTACGACCAAGGCTGCTAGGTTCACATTGGATGAAGATGGAACATTGTACAGGAGGACGTTCGATGGACCATTAGCGGTATGTTTAGGGCCGGGGGACACCGATTATGTTCTACGAGAAATCCACAAAGGTACCTGTGGGAATCACTCCGGCGCCGAATCTTTGATTTGCAAAATTATTAGAGCAGGGTATTGCTGGGATAGCATGGAAAGAGATACTAAGGAGTTTGTCAAAAAATGTGATAAGTGCCAACGGTTTGCACCGATGATCCATCAGCCCGGAGAGCAACTCCACTCAGTCCTATCCCTGTAGCCTTTCATGCAATGGGGAATGGACATAGTCGGCCCTCTACCAACAGCCCCAGGTAAAGGTAAATTCATTTTGTTTATGACTGATTATTTTTCTAAATGGGTGGAAGCACAGGCCTTCGAGAAGGTCAGAGAAAGGGAAGTTATTGACTTCATTTGGGACCACATCATATGTCGGTTCGGGATGCCTGCTGAGATTGTATGTGACAATGGAAAGCAGTTCGTCGGCAACAAGGTAACGGAGTTACTCGAAGTACATAAAATCAAGAGGATCTTATCAACACCATACCATCCAACCGGGAATGGACAGGTCGAGTCAACAAACAAAACTATCATTCAAAACCTAAAGAAAAGGTTGGACGATGCAAAGGGAAAATGGAGAGAAGTCCTACCCGAGGTCCTTTGAGCATATCGAACGACATCAAAGTCCAGCACAGGAGCCACCCCGTTCTCTTTAGTATATGGCTCCCAGCCTTAATCCCTGTCGAGGTCGATGAACCCAGCGCCAGGTTTCGACATGCATCGGAGGAGTCAAATCACGAGGCTATGAATACTAGCCTCGAGCTATTAGATGAAAAATGAGAGGCATCACTTGTTCGGATGGCCGCGTAGAAGCAAAGAATCGAGAGATACTACAATAGAAGGACCAACCTTCGACACTTTGGAATTAGGGACTTAGTTCTACGGAAAGTTACCCTCAATACTCGAGACCCGAATGAAGGGAAACTAAGCCCGAATTGGGAAGGACCGTACCGAGTCATCGGAGTTGTCGGTAAAGGATCTTACAAGCTTAGCACGATGGAAGGTGAGCAATTGCCGAACAATTGGAATGTATCACTACTCAAACGATACTATTGCTAAGGTATGACTTTCTCCTTTCGTCCATTTGAATTTGAAACTAACCCATTGCAGGCGTTCGATCGAAGATATCGAAGGCACATTTTTACACGAAGACCTTAGGTTTTAAAGCACGCGTTGCACTTTTTTTCCTTAGATCAGATTTTGTCCCAAACGGGTTTTACCGGCAAGGTTTTTAACAAGGCAACAACTATGTGCTACCTAAGGAGAACTCAATAGTATCCAAGGCTTCTTTTCAATCAACCTTGAATACTGGGGGGGGGCATCATCCTCGGAGGTTATATTTTCGAGGAAAATACTTCATACCAAAGAGGGCCTCGTTAGGAGAACTTTGTAATGGGCCAAACAGTCAGGTGAACCGTGTCCATGTAGAATAGTTGAGCCCCGACGGCAAAACATGTACGCATGCACCAATTATTCAAAGAAGCATTCTTTCTATATCAAAACACTTTGTGTCCCAAAGAAGTCTACTATTATACAAGCTTCATACTTATAACTCTATGAGAAACTGCTCAAGGGCCAGAACTCAAATACACCTCGAATACTCGGGGACTGTCATCGACAGTCAAAACATCCGAATCACCGAAAACTCGAATTCATAAGGCCTCAAAGAGGCATCCCCTCGATATAAAGGCTAAGGCCATCATACTCGGGGACTAACCTTTCGAACAAGTTCGAAAGGTTATCGGGAAACAAGTCCAAGAGACACACCCGAAGGCTACGACCATATTAAAGACTACGGTCATATAAAAAGGCTACCGCCGAAATAATGCGGCTCGGAGACGTCCGATTTCCGCCATAAATTAAAGGCCTTCAAACACTTTGAAAAACCGGTTAAATCAGGCTACCCTCGGCAAAAGCAAATGATAAAGGGCTTCGATAAAATCAGCCCTCGAATAATTTAAAGGCTTCGATAACATCAGCCTTCGAAAAAACCTCAAGAGGTATTCAATTATCGTAACACAAATGAATTACAAATGAGATTTCGATAGATCAAACCTTCGAAAAACCCAACGGGTACAAAAAACACATGCTAAGGCATAAAGAAATTTTAACTAAGCCTTTTAGCCGAAAAGAGGGAAAAATTATAGCCGTCTTAGAGGCCGAAGTGGCCCAACTTAAAGAGCCTAAGGGCCGACCTAAAAGAGCCTAAGGGCTAATATAAAAGAGCCTAAAGGCCGAAGCATGTGGAGCTCGAGGTATTCTATTATAAAGATAGCCCATTAATCAATAAAAAATCTAAGGGTTTATTATATTCTGAGTCCGAGCCAATACTCGGACTGATCGTTAGAGTTATAACATCAAATTTTTTCACAAATGAAGACGAAAAGGAATTCAATACAAAGCGGAGATGAAGCAAAGAAATTCTTTATATTTATAAAAGATGTTTACAACAGATATTTACAATACCCACGAGGGGCCCTTACACAAAAACACAAAAACAAAATAAAGGAACCTAATCTACCTCGGGGCCACATCCTCGGGAGCTGCGTCCTCGAGAGCCGCTTCTTCAGGAACTTCCTCCTCGGGGAATTCATCCGCATCTTCCCCGCTCTCAGAGCCACTAGCGGAATCCTCACCATCAGAAAGTAAAGCGGCTTCCTCGTCCTCCAAAGTTTTTGCTTTCTCAATGTCAGCTGAGAGGTCGAAGCCACGAGCATGCACCTCCTCGAGAGTTTCTCTCCGGGATTGTCGCCTGGCATGGTCGAGAGCACATGATAACTTAACTTCAGCTGCAATAGAGATCTCCTGTGCCCGAGCGTTGGCAGCTTCAGCGTCAGCTCGATACAAAGACACAAATGCCTCTACATCAGATTTGGCCTTTCCTAGCTCAGCCGCAGATTTAGCTTCGAGCTCCTCGATTTTGCGGCTTCGGGCTAGGCTTTCCTCCTTTGCAACTTAAAGCTGGCGTTCGATTGAAGTCAGCTGCTCCCGAAGAGTATCTTTCTTTGAGGCGAGATGGTCCATACATTGCTTCCATCCTAGGGTCTCGGCATCCTTCATCTTGAGCTCCTCTCGAAGCTTCTCCACAGCTCGCCCTTCTGCTGGGCCTGCAAAGTTGAAGTGTTAATCACTAGATCAAATAAATGTGTAACAGACCCTAGGAAAGGCTATATTAGCTTTTCAATAAGCTCGGTCTAATCTTGACAAGCCTTCGCCAACTCGACTCGAAGATCCCTGACCTCCTCCTCTTTCTGTATGTAGAGGTGCTTAAGGTCGTCCCTCTTTTCCATCGTCTTCTTGAGTTCAGCTTCACACCGGGCAAGCTCGGTTCAAGATTTGGAAAATGCTTGCCGATGAAGCACCACGGCCTTCACGCAAAGAAAAGAAGTTAGACTTGGGAAGATGAAAATTAAACTCGAGCATAATTATGGAGACAAAAACTTACTTGTTTGCAAAGCCTTTGGGCCTCATAAAAAATAAACGTGGCGTCAGGATCGGGACCATCCTCGATCCCCGCAAGGCACTCCCGAAAAATGTCCCTTCATAGGTCGTTCCCACATCATGAGTCCTCATGGCTCGGGCATCTCGAAATAGCCCTTCGGAGAACACCGGGCCCAGCGACGAATCATCTACATTGATTACCCCAAGCGATTCACTTGGGATATTATCCTGTCTTTGAAGGGACTCGGAGTTAGGCTCTTCGAGCTCACCCACCAAGTGTCCCCCGGGACAAGACGCACTTTTTCCGCCTGATGGCTCGGGGACTTTGCTCGAGCTCCCCTCCGAAATTTCTTCGGTTCAAGATTGAACCGCATCTGCCACCATCGGTTCAGCGGCCTCCGAAGCGTCAGTGCTTCCTCTTTTCCGAGCTACCAACAGGCAGTCGTAATCTTTCCCCTCTTCATCCTCATCCCGAAGGCGTTGGACCATTTTTGGAGATAGGGCCACGGTATCGGCCTTAGGCTTTCGAGCCTTGCTTTTCTTTGGCCTCGGGGAATTTGCAGGCGACCCCCCTTTTCCTCTTCTTTTCCTTGGTAGGCTTTGGGATTTTTTCTTCGCCGGGCGGGGGCGGCCGCATAGCAACGGCGTCTCCGAGGCCTGCATAATGATAAAGTAAGTATTTCACTAAGAAACATAAATACGTGAACAAGAGAACTTACCATGGTTTTTATCTTTCCATCGACCCTTGGCCAAGTCACGCCAACTGCGTTCCGCGTATGAAGAAGTGGAGGCCAATTGCCGGACCTAGCCTTCGAGGTCCGAGACCGCACCAGGAAACCAAGCAACAACTGCATCATCAGAAAAGAGTTAGATCGAGAAAAGATAGAGAAAACGGGGTATTAATCACCATTGATAAATTTGTACTTACGTTTCATGTTTCACTCCTCGGGGAACGGCATCCTCTCAGCAGGAATCAGATCGGAGGTCCTGACTCGGACAAACCGGCTCATACATCCTTTGTCCTTGTCCTCATTGATGCTGGAGAAAAGGGACATCAAGGATCAACGCTGAAGCTTTATCAAACCCCCTCGATAAAAGGCGAGAGTAAAAGGCATCCCCTCGACCAAGCCCGAGAAATATCTTATCAGATTAACGATGCGCCAGAAAGAGGGGTAGATCTGGCCAAGCGTCACCTGGTATTGTTGGCAAAAATCGAGGATTACTGGGTCTATGGAATCCAGAGCTGAATCTGCAGGGACCAACGTGAAAGGGTAGGTATACACGCTTAAGTACCCCGCCTTGTGGGTAGTGATGTCCTCTTCAGGAGAAGGGATCACAACATCTTTGTTCTCCCAGTTGTAGTCCTTTTTTACCTGCTCAAGTTCGCCTTCAGTTATTAAGCAGATGTATCGAGACATGGGCTCACATCGACCCGGTATCGATGCAGGTCTCTCGATTTTAAAATTGGAGGTTAACTCACATGGCCCGGGAATACACTCCTCAATACGAGGTGGCACCACTGTTCTACCTCTGGCCGGCCGCGGCGATGAAACTTTTTCTTTTTGGGGAACAGTCTTAGATGTCTTAGCCATTGAGGTTGGGAAATTCAGGAGAAGAGAAGAAGTTGATGCTGTAGTAAGAACAAATTGGGAAAAGGATGAACTCAGAGAGGTTGAAGAAGCTAATGAGATTTTAAGAATGATTTGAGAAGTAAAGTTTGCAAAATTGTGAAGTTGGCCTATTTATAGAGGCCGCTTAAGCATGTTGGGGAAGCCAAATAGCCGACCATCAGCCGCCTCCAATTAATGACCTTGGGAACTACGCGGAAACGACTTTTCAATCACTTCAGCCGCTGACATCACGAGATTGACATCATGATCAAGGCATCGGAACATCGAAGATCAAACCGTTTCTTATCGTCTTACTCTAAGAAATGCGGGGACTATCTGTATACGGTCAAATCAGGTATGCTCGATTTCTTGGGTTCGAGGGGTTGCCTTAAGCCCGAATTCAGGATAGATCGAGTTCGAGCTCGATGAACCAAGCTCAAGCTCGATGACAGAGTACAAGGCTCGAAGAATTAAGTGTTCGAGGAATGTCGAGGCTCGACTGCGATTAGGCCTCGAGATAATGCCTTTATGAATTTGTAACAGAATGAGTAAGATTCCTGCCATGTCCCCAAAATCATGGCGTAAATCCCGGAATAGATTTGTACGAATCCGTAGTAGGCGGTTAGACAGCTGTCCCAATAAGATTCTTTACTGTAAATAGAACTATACCTTATTTAGGGTTCCCTATTATATAAAGGGGACCCCAATCATTTGTAAACATCATCTAATCATTGGCAAAGAATATACTCTCTTACTTTTCTGCTCATTGTTCATCAGAATTGTCCTTTAACTTTATTATCCTTACTTTATTGTTGTTAGTCTGTCTCGAGGTCACTTTGGCTCGAGGTCGATACTTCCTAGCAACACTGGTTTGATTTACTCATTTCTTTCATTTATACGTTATACTTCTTGATTATTAATTAGTATTGAATTAAATCACATATATTTAAAACCATAAATCAAATTTAATTGTTACTCGTATTTTGGAGGTAAACAATCTCAAAATAAATGTAAGTGTATGCTAGAATTTATTAGTTAATAATGTGATTAGTAATTTCTTATAACTTAAGCACTCTTGTTGTCAGATGTTATTTCTTTGAGGTCTACTCAGGCTAACTCGTTACACTAGGCGAGCATGGAACAGAAATGATGCTGTTTTAAGAGAACCTAAGTATCAATTCCAAAACTTTTAAAGAACAAATTATTGAGATAATAGAAAGTTTAAAACATCAGTGTAATGCAGGCTCCGGACCGTTTTTAGTTTTTCGAATGCTACTAATTAATGGCTCTTATAAAATACGGGAGCGAGGCTCAGATGGTTTGGGCATGTGCCGAGGAGAAGCCTTGATGCCCCTGTAAGAAGGTGTGAGCGGTTGGCTTTAGCGGGTACCAGAAGAGGTAGAGGGCGGACTAAGAAGTATTGGGGAGAGGTGATCAGGCAGGACATGGCGTGGCTTCAGATTTCCGAGGACATGGCCCTTGATAGGAAGGTGTGGAGATCGAGCGTTAGGTTAGGAGGTAGTTGAGCATTTTTCTACTTCGTTTGGGGTGTGAGGCTAGTTTGATAGGGTTTGTTTTAGATCGCTAGTGGTTAATGGTGTGTTCACACTATTCTCCCATTTTTCATAGCACCGGGCCTTATTTACTGGTTATTGTTATTGTGTTTCAACTATTTTCTGGTTCTTATAATGATGTTATTATTTTTATGATTTCTCTTGATGGTATATTATCTTTTTCGTCTTTTTCGTTTTTTTGAGACAAGGGACTATCGGAAATAGTCTTTCTACTCCATCGGGGTAGGGGTAAGGTTTGCGTACACACTACCCTACCTAGACTCCTTACCTGTGAGATTTTACTGGGTTGTTGTTGTTGTTGTTGTGGTCGTTGTTGTTGAATGCTACTAATTAATGAATCCAAGGACTGTTGTTCATGTCTTAGCATTTATCATCTCAAGAGACAAAGATGCATAAGTCCTGTGTCAAACACTTGCTAGATTAGGCAAAGGGACAACAGGTTTTCTCTAAGTTGGTATTGCTTTGTTGTGAATCAAACATGTCAAGTACTTCCGCAACACCTTGTCATCACGTGGAAGATTGGGGTGAGAAATGAATAGATATCATTTATGCGATACTGTTCAACCAGGAGGTCCCACGCAGAGGCGGAGCCACGATTTGATGTGTACGACTTCAGATTTAACCCGTTTGAGTTACTCTTGCAAATTATGCCTCTGGTTCTGAAGACATATATCAGGTCACGGTTGATTCTGGATAGACATATTTGAATGTTCTTTGCTACAACAACAAACACTTCAACGTATATTGCACTCAATTGTAAGTGTTTATATATGGTCTCATGAAAGGAGTCAGGTGGGCACCAATAATCAATTCCAGAAGTGGATTTACCTATACCTGTATCAGAAATAATTTTGTAGTATTTCTTGTTAATTTCCATGTGATCCTTATTAATTGATATTTCAGATATTGAATATACAAAATCTGAAAACTGCAAGTCCAGATTAGATATGGAAATGGAATGTCCAAATAACTAAATAGAGACAGTTCACAATCTGTTGAACCATTCAAACTTTTTGTAAATAGATTATTTCTCTTCATGATTGAGATAGAAAAAGATGCACGTTGGAGCAACGAAGAAACGCGTTTCTACAGGTTAGGAACCAGCCTCTCCCTCTCCTCCCCCCGAGCGAGCCTAGGCAGGAGCCTTATGGCACTAGGGTCCACCTAATGATTGAGATACAAGTCCTAGTCTCTAGCTAGGCCGGTTCTTCTGGTTTCTGAGAAGCAAAACTTATGGTTCTAACTATCCCTGTGTTAGCTATAATGACAGGATAGCATTTTCTTTGAGTCAGTCGGTCTGTCACATGTTACTGTATTGGTCCATCATCAGGCAAAAAAAGGGCCACCTTTGAATTCTGCTTGCTCATTAGCATACATAGATTATCAAATGAAAATGACAGTTTTACTTTTGAGCTACAGTGAGTGTAGTTCCTCGTTTGATGTTTATGAATGCCAACAGAAAACAGGAGACAACATGCTGCTGGAGAGATTGCAACATGTTGACAAGGTTCTGTTGATTGTGCACGAACAAAATACGAATCCAAGTGTAAGAAACGGTTTACAACAACTACAAATCCAGTGTAATCCCATAAATGGGGTCTGGGAAGGGTAGTGTGTACGCAGACCTTACCCCTACCTTATAAAGATAGAGAGGTTGTTTCCGATTGACCCTCGACTCAGGTAAGAAACGGTTTAACCTACGGAATATTAACTCGTGCAGGAACCAGTCACGCGTAAACCATGTCAAACCGCAGCACAATAGCAGCAGTTGTCACTTAAACACTTGAATTGGCATGAACCTTGGTTTTTCTTTAGATTACATCCACTTCTTGTAGTGAAATGCAGTACAACAGAATTAATGCATTTCAAATGTTATTTACCAATCATTGCATACTGGAACAACAATTTTTTAAGATGAAAAAAAGGCAGCCCGGTGCACAAAGCATCCCGCGTTCACGCGCAGCCTACTCTGATGCAAGCATTAGTGGATGATTCCACGGCTCGAACCCGTGACCGGTGACGTATAGATTACATGGAGACAACTTGACCGTTGCTCCAAGGCCTCCCTTCCAATTTTTTAAGATGGAATTCAGTATTAAAGCCAGTACAATTTTGTGGAATTAGAATTTCAGTGGATTTCAATTTTCATATTCAGATCTCATACTTTTTTACACTTAGAAGCAGTAACATTTAACAGAGACGCTTCCTGTTGATCTAATCTTATTTGATTTTTCTTTCACAATAGATTCTTCATATCTTCTTTTTTCTTCTGCTTGTGTTCTTGCTCCTTTAGCAATCTGATCAATCCTTGCTAGTTTATTTTTGTAATGCTGCAAGTTCCTTTTCATAGCAAGCTCCAATTGATTCTGCAATTTTCCAACAACAGTCATTTTAAGCTTTAAAACCATTTTGCACTATTAACATCTCAAAAACTTGGAGAATAATGACCTTTCTCCTTTCCATTTGTTGTTTTGCTATCATCTTCTTTTCATTCTCCCAAGCAAGAAGTGCAGAAAGCAGTTCATCATGTCTGAAATTAGTGAATATTCTTTACATTAAAATATCACTAAATTACAATATAGTATATTGCAACAAAAGATTTAAAAAGTATGTTATATTTGAATTTACAATCATCAACCTCAATAACATTTAAGAAAAAACATGCAACAAAAGTGTACCGCTTCCTTATTTTCGCGGTCTGAGCTTTCTCCCAAGCATCAGCTTTGTTTTCAGCCTTTCTGTTTCCTCTTGAAATTTCATTTTGAATTTTATCATTAGCAGCAGGAGTTATGGTCGTTATTGCTGGTGACATTTTACCATTTGGCATCGGTGGCCTTTTCGTTGGAGCTTCAAATCAAACATAATTTAAGTAACTGTCGGTTGTATATAACTAAAATCAAGGGAAACTTATTGTTGAGTGTGCGAACAAAGTTTCACATTGGTACTGAAAAGATTGGAGCCTACATATAAGGTATAAAGATCTCTTAATGGTGCGACGCCTTCTGGGGAAAACGTGTGGGCTAGGCCCAAAGTAGACAATATTACATCATGTTAAGAGTATCTTTGGGCTGGTTTAACCCAACAATTATGTATGCAGGGCGGAGATTTACCTGCTTCTGCAGGCCGAACGGGTCCTCTCGTTTTTGTCTGATATTGAGAGCCAGCATTTTCTTCAAGGGAATATATAGCAAATGCAGAAGCTGCAATTGCTGCTGCAATTTCTCCATCACCAAAATCATAATAATTTTTTCTCATTTATCTAGCTGGTACCTGTTCTGGTGTTTTGCTAACAATAATAGGGCAATTAAAACTTTCTGAATTCCCCCTTATATTCAATAGCCTGGATCAAAACCTTGTATATGTGTTTTCTTGGCTTCAAAAGTGGTTAATGAAAATACAAGAAATTACAGTTGAAAAATAATTAAAATGAAGAAAAATAAATAAATATTCGTTAGGCTGAGGCGCGGATATTAAAGATATTCAAGCTCAATGTGGTAGAATCTTCAATGATCCAGCAATAATACTCCTGACTTGTCCCCTTCTAGGACACAACAGCTCGATAATGTCAAATGACTCGAATAAACTCTGGACTAGTTGTTGAGTCCAAAGCAAAGTCGGCCTTGATGTCAATTGTACCAGCTACAGATTAGAAACAATTGATTGAAAAATCTTGAAAATCAAGAACCAAACAGGACTAATAAGCCTTCAATTTGTTTCTATTTTTGAGAAAGGACTGTTAACATTGTTTACTTAAACCAGATGTTTCATTTGCTGTTTTCAATATTGTCACTACCTCAAATTCATGTAGACCTTTTTTAACCAGAAACTGCTAATTTCAAAGCAAATACTAACATTTGATTTTCTGTTGTAAGAAACTCTTGTACAGCCAGCTTTAGTATTAGTTCAATCACAGAAAACAAGACTCTATATATATGTATATATATATAATGTGCAGAATCTTTGCAACTATGTTTGGAATATCTTCTTGCAAAAGCAATGGACTTTTTGATCTTATTTCCTATCAATCTTTTCCCAAGGCATATCCCATGTGGCCAAAATGAGAGAGAGAGAAGCAGAAAATGAAAAGGCAAGCTTTAACCAAATTGACAAACCTTTTCTTTCTACTTGACTTCTTGAAGTGTAAGATCAAAGTAAGTCTTGAAGGAAAGGTATATCTCTTGTTTCTGTTGCATGTCATGCTGGTAAGGTATCTCTGGGGAGTTTTCCAGAGTTTTTGTGGCGAAGTGCACAAACAACCATTCTTAGAGCTGCCATTTAGGGATTAGCGAGTATTTATTTTGTCCTGAAATTTTGAATTAAAACTGAATTCAGCACTGAAAAACTAAAATTTAGGACGCATTGACTAATTCCTAAATATATGTCCTTTAGAGTGGTTACCTAGTGTTATTTCTACGAGTTTTTTGTGTAAAAATAGCACGTTCTAGCCAGTTTTCGGACCGGTCATTCAAAAATAGTCATCGTTTATCAAGTCAATGAAAAATAGCCACTATTTTGCTGCAACAGAGACCGATCCAGCATAATATACTGGAGTTCGGTGCACCTGTGTATGAACTTCCAGCATATTATGCTGGAACTCACTTGTGTATGAATTTCCAGCAAATTATACTGGACCGATATACTTTGCTGAAACTCCAGTATATTATGCTGGAGTTCTAGTGTACTTATGCTGGAACTCCATCATATTATGCTGGAGTTCCAGCATACTTATCCTGGACCTTCAGTGTAATATGCTGGAGTTCAAGTATACTCATGCAGGAACTCCAGCATAATATACTAGCGTATTTTCCAGGTTTTGAACAGTGTTATCGCTCAGATTTATCTTTAAATGAAAAGTGGCTAAATTTCGATTACTTTTGAAACTGAGCTATTTTTGAACGACCACTTATAAATCTGGCTATTTTTGAATTTCTCCCGTTTTTTTGTGCAGTCAGCCCAAGCGGCCCAATGGATAGGTATTTGGGCCTTGTAAATTATATGGCCCAACTACAATATCTCGTGGCCCAACCCATTTAATAGTAAAACACACGGCTAGTTTATCACTCCTTCCAATCCAACAGAATTGCAGGGTCCGCAGCATGAAGGTCAATACAATTAATTGTTGATTGAGTATGAACATGAGTTTCTTAAGTGTTATCTACATATTTTTTAGAAGAAAGAATTACAAGAAAATACACATGACTTCACACCATAACAAAAAGTGGCCTATATTTTTAAGTTTTATCTCACCTAGCCCACGTTATACATATTTTGAAAACTAAAATGGTATTTTAAATTCTTAAGCATTATGACCTTTCCATATCTATGTAGCGGTTACATATCCTCTCCAGGAAGAGGTCTTCTAAAAGCTTCTTCTTTGCTGCTCGTGTTTTTCAATTACAATTGCTTAAAATTAGAGTGTCAATTATTATTACTCCCTTCGTCCTATTTTTATTGATTTTAGTTGGAAATATTGTGCTTTTGAAAACACTAGCAAATTCAAAATTTGTGTTCTTACAGCCATTGCTTCTAAAAGTTATGGAGTTAAATCTATGTTCTCACAACCATTGTTTTCACTCTCTCTTCTTCTCACATCTTCTACATATGTTTCAAGGGACCGTGTATTTTCTGCTTGTCCTCTTGTGTCACCTGCTTGCAATGTAAAAAAATCGAAGAGTAGAAGTCCACCATTGGAGACCATTCAAAGCTTTGTTTTTGAAAATGGTCTTTTTGGATTTGTTAGTTGTTTGGATTGGGTGTTGTTCCAATTGATTGAAAATATCAATAGGAGTTCAAAATTAAAATTTGAAGTGATTTGGAGTAGATTTGAGCAAGATTTGAGTTAAATTTCAGAAAAGACGCAAGGAAGAAGACGAAGTCAGTTTTTTGTATAATTATGTATAATCTTGTATAATAGTGTATATTAGTGTAGAAACACAGCTTATACACTATTATACACTTTTATACACCTTTATACAAGCGTCTGTAGACGAACTTCTTCCACGATTTTCAGTTGCAATTCTTGTTCAAAACCAGTCCAAATCTCCATTAAATGACTTCAAATTTTATATACAACCTCCTTATACTATTTCTAACAAGTCTAAATAACACCCACTCCATATTTCTCACAAAATCAAATTCGAAATTTAAACCCACATATTTAAGCTTGTTAAAAATCTAATTTTTACCACCCAAATGAATTTGGTTTGTTGAATTAATATTTGAGTCACAGTTAGTTACTGATTCGAAACTAAATTTAAAAGCTTGAGAAATCTTTTTTAAAAATTAAATAGTAATTTTGAGAATCTGTTGGAGTTGGATGTTGAATCTTAGCCTATTATTTTTGGGCTAGTTGATTGTAAATTAAATTATGGACTATAAAATTGAAAAATAGGGAGCCCACTTGTTCTAATGTGAAATTGTCCCTATTTAGAAACATATCAAAGTATAAGGGTTTTATTATTTATTTCCAAAATTAGAATTCACGTAGGATTTATTTTCTAATTAAATATTCATTGGATTTGACCGATGTTAACCGAAATCAACCAAATCTTAGTCAATTATAAAAGAATTCATACTATAAAATACAATTCCGAAAAAAAACAAAGAAGTAGCACCACTGGTAACGACAAAGTGACGGCATGTTAAGACAACTCACAACTGGAAATCCAACATATATATTGGACTCTGGTCATGCCACCTCACTCTGTACATTTTGTCTTTCCTCTTTCACATTACTAGTGTTTAAACTTCAAGAATGCCAACTTTTGTACCAAAACCCTTGATTCTTGAATGAATGAATGTTAACTGTTAATTTATTAGCCAAAATATAAATAAACAAAAAAAGCTATTGCCGTTTAATAACCCAACTTTAGCTGATACAATTTGAAATCTGATCACACTTACCCTTTTTTACTTAACACACTTTTCTTGTCCTTCACCTGTGCATTCTTTTCTCCAACCACAAAGGTACTGTAATATAAATCTCTTGTCCTTTTAGCACTGAGGCTGCACACTATTAGTGTGCTTTCTTTTGGAACTTGTGCTCCAGTATTTTCATTCAAAATCTTGTTGTGTTTCAGGTAATTTCTCATCTGGGTTTAGCTCAATTTATTGTATGTGATTAGCTGAATGTGAAAGGTCTTAGCTTTTTGTTGTTTTGCACTCAATTACTCAGAGTTAGTATAAGGAACTTTAAGTAATAATCGGATCTAATTCTAGTTGGCTGATTCTGATTGGTTAATTTGCATGTTTATCTTAATAAATATAGTATGCTAATGGAGATTTTGCTTATACTGCTGGTATATGTGGCTAATAGATAATGATTGCTGATATTCTATTTTTTTTTTCCAATAGGATCTGGGGACAAATGTTCAAACTTATTTTTTCAAATTTAAGTTTTTCTGTCTATACTCCATGATTAGTGTCTCTTTAGTACTTCCAAAGTCTTATTATGTGCACCTGACCTGTTCTGGATTTGAGCTACTAACATCTGACCAAGTTAAGCAATTTGTACCCTTATTTCCAGCTCATATTTTGTTAGTCTAATACTTATTTGACATTATGTTGGCAGAGGCGGATCTAGGACTTCAATCTGATCGGTTCAACCTTCTTTTTTTTTTTTTTTAACCACTAAACCCATTATACTTTAGAAATTGTGAGTTCGAAGTGTTTTTAGAATTTTAGTGACTTTTTACATATACTCCATGTCGAGAATACTGAGTCGGTTGAACCCATTGTTTACACGCATCCGCCACTGTATGTTTGGAACCTAACCAATAGAAAATGATCGAGATCATAGTTTTCAGAAGGGTTATTTGTAAATTAGTTGTTTGATTCATCAAGATACTGAAAGAGCTTTAAGTATGGAATGGCAAGAAGAAGTTATTTTGTTAAGCTGCTTAAAAACAGAATTATGAGCTTTCTGTTTGATATTTTTCCTCAATGTCATTCATGTACAAGTTCATTTAGTTTTGGTGAACTTCTCTTAACACTTAATTCGTTAGCCGTTGCAGCTGATGACCCTGTTGAAAGAGGGAAGAAGCTGAGGAGGTTAACAGAAAATGGGCTTCCCACCCTTCTTGTTAATCTTTCTGGCGGTATGTCCTGCATTTTTGGCACAAATAGTTGAAGATACAGCACTTGTGATTGATGGAACTGTAAAAATTGCTGAGACTGATGCTAATTACGTATGCGCTACCCTTGACTGGTGGCCTAAAGAAAAGTGTAACTACAACGAGTGCCCTTGGGGCTACACGTCTCTGATGAATCTGGTAAAATCCCACTAGTCGTTATTGTCGTATTGCTTTTCTAATAGTCAGTGCACATCTGTCATGCAGTTTCAGATGATGGAACAAGCAGTTAACATTTGTGATTTTTCTTTTGATTTTTTCAGGATTTGTCTCACCCCTTTCTGGCAAATTCTATTCAAGGTTTGCATGTTTCCGTCATGTTATAACTTTGCCTTAACATTTCAGATCTTGTTGTTCTTACTCTAATTGACAAACTTTGATTGGTAAACTCTATAACTTCACCTTAACATCAAAAGCATCCATCTACTTGCAATACTGAGCAAATTAGACTTAATGCTTGTTTGGGCTGCTCATACATTCTCTTCTGTCCTGATTGCTGCTACTTAATTGGTGGTACAGCTTTCAACCCTTTGAGACTACGACTTGGAGGTTCTTTGCAAAACCGAGTAATATATGATGTAAGCAATTTGGAGTTTCGTTGCCATGCATTTACCAAGCAGGGGGATGGGTTGTTTGGATTTTCAAAGGGATGCTTGCATATGAATAGATGGGATGAGCTAAATAGCTTTTTCAAGAAGACAGGGTGAGTTATTAACTTTTGTCTGCTTTCTTGTTCCAATTTTGTTTTTAGATTGCATTTAAAGTACTCTAAAGTTTTAACTCTAACTTTGTGCCCTAAACTAACTTTCTTTCTTTCTTTCTTTCTTGAGTAAAATTTGCCAATTTGTTATACCAATTTTAACCCTGTGTAAGTTTTTCAAAACGGATCGGTGAATCTAAATAGATGGATATTTAGAGTGTTCCACTGCTTAATGACCAATAATTATACTAAGCTTACACAACCAAATTCTTCTACAATTCATGTTTCTTCAAGATATGCATTTGAGACATCAAGATTGTGAATGCTGATAGGAAACCTGGATTAGCATTTAGTAACCGGACTTTTGTACATTTCAACATGTATGTTGAGATTCCTGCAACCTAGAAATCAAGAATTTAAGCTCTGAAAGTTGTTACCTTTTTTAAATGCTTCCCGTTCTTTCTGGCGTAACATTTCCACCTGAAAATTTGGTATTAATTTGAATTTCTTATGATACTAAGGATTATGTCAAAACTTACTTTAAATTCTTTGAAATTTGTTAAGACATAGTATGAATACATAAAAGTACTCTCTTTTGATAGCTTAAACTTTTGAATGAGGCGTTACTCACTTCAACATGGTATCACGACCAAACAAGGATCCAAGTTTCAAGTCTCACCACCATCTATTGACAGAAAGTATTTCCACGTGCTTGGCAAAGTGGGAAAAAAAAAGAAGCATTAGGCTTGCATGTGAAGGATGTGTTAAGGCGTAATGAGTTAATAAACGTGCACCCTTTAAATAGCTCGACTCAATTCAACAATGTTCATCCCAGTTTCACTGCTTATGCTGCAGGGCACTTGTGACCTTTGGCCTGAATGCATTGCATGGAAGGCAGCGGGCGGGTAAGCGTGTGTGGGGAGGGAATTGGGATTCCAGCAACGCTCGTGATTTCATAAATTACACTATTTCCAAGGGCTACCAGATACACTCATGGGAATTTGGTATAACTGTTGACAATTTCCTTCTCTCTTTTTGCTTTTTTTATGGTAAATCACTCTTCTTTAATAAAGGGTGGATTTCCTTAAAACAATTCTTCCCCTTGGTTTGCAGGAAATGAGTTGAGTGGTAAGGGTATTGGTGCAAATGTTGATGCGGAGCAATACGGAAAAGATGTTATCCATCTTAACAATCTGATAGACCAATTGTATAAGAATTTCCAAGCCCGACCACTTCTCTTAGCACCAGGAGGATTCTATGATAAAGAGTGGTATGAGAAGCTCCTTGAGGTGTCAGGGCCAGGCACTGTCGATGCCTTGACTCATCATATATATAATCTTGGTCCAGGTAAGCTAGCATAAATGTTTTTATGGTAAGCTTGGCGCTGTATGAAAGCTTCTATTGATATAGAAAATCTAGCGCAACAATGGTTATGTCAAATTTAAGTGTTGACCACTTTTTCCTGCCTCATGATGTGTTTCAGTTTATAAAATATTTTTCACAGCTTCTATGAAAATTTCTTTGTCACTTATATTGTAACACCTTGGACATCATTAGGAGGTTGGGAACCATCTAGTAAGAGAGTCTTGTTGGTAGAACAAAATTAGATAAATTTAAATCTGCAGTGCATCTTGCAATACGATATTCAGCTTAGGTCTCATTCTATCATTTCACTTACTTTGTTGAGTGGTATCATTTGAGATCGCAAAATGGTGCCTGAAGATTTGTTTCTCTTTTACTATTTATTTTATATTGATGTGAATCACGGTTACTAACAAGAAAAGTATATTATCCTTTTTCACAGTTATAGAAGAGAGTGGGTAGGTGAAATTATTCGCGAATCTGTGTTATCATTGGCAGCACATTTCATAAACATAAAGATTGGTATTTACTTCTGTTAAAGTCGAATTATGAACGACTGCTTAGGTAGTTGGGTGATTTTACTTTATTTATCTATCTTTTTCTCATATGCGTTTTGTGTGCAAAGTTACGTTCATTACTTGTGTTATCTAGATTTGTAAGTCGATTTGCTCATGTTACTCCATTGAATAAAACCAGAAATTTTCTGTTTCAGGATCGGACCACAATCTCGTCAACAAAATTTTAAATCCTCTGCACTTAAATAAAATTGCTGACACATTCAGTAACCTTAGCCAAACCATTGAAATGAATGGTCCTTGGACTTCAGCTTGGGTTGGAGAATCTGGTGGGGCCTTCAACAATGGAGGTCATAACGTGTCTAACACATTTGTGAACAGTTTTTGGTAAATTTCTTCCCCGACTTGATTTATTTTTTATCATTCTGTAATCAGTTAATTGTTTGTGTTACGCCTTATCTTGACGTGGAATTTAGGTACTTGGATCAGCTTGGGATGGCAGCCAAGTACCACACTAAAGTATATTGCAGGCAGACTTTTATTGGAGGAAACTATGGGCTCCTTGACACAAGCACATTTATCCCAAATCCTGATTATTACAGGTGAGGTGGTTGGCTTACCAATTCAAGGTTGATTCTCTCTGCTACTAAAAAGAACATCTTCCTTAATTCTTGTTATTAAGTCCCTGACAATCTGATCTGAAATCGTTATCCTCCTCTTTCAACGAACACAGTGCACTTCTTTGGCATCGGCTGATGGGAAAAGGAGTTCTTGCTGTTAGCAGCAATTCATCATCATATCTGCGCTCTTATGCCCACTGTACAAGAGATAGAGTAAGAGCTCCGTGGATTTTTGAATCACTCACTTATGGAATTTAGATGCATCATTTGGCTGGAGATACATTAACCTTTACAGGAAGTAATTTGATGGTTACCTGAAATGAAGTCTTAAAATTTCACACCTAATTGCTGGTCAATAATCCTTGTCTATCATCAATAGTGATAATTACTACTACTGTTGCATCAAGTCCATTCATGCTTCTGGTCAATCTGTTTGTTAGTAGAGGCTAAATCATCACACCTACTTTTAGTTAGGCAGCAAAGATGCAGTGAGACTTCAACTATATGAGCTTTGCATAGTCAGCACAAACCCGGATTAAGGAGGAGGGTTGTGGTAGGTTGGTTGTCAGCATAAAAATAGTCAAAATACGTTGAAACCTCTAAATATGAAGATTGGATTTACTGGAATGTGGCATCTGTGTTACTGTTAAATGGGCAAGGTATTCCATCACATCGTTGCGTTGGTGTGAGAGAGTTTATGCTAAGTTCCAATACCATGAAAGGCCTAGGTCCTGAAAGTTATTCGCACTGGAATGAAATGGTTTGAATAGAGCAAAATAGATATACAGGATTCATGTAGCCCCCAAACTAAATAGTTCGAATAGAGGGGAATGAATATAGAGGATTCATGTAGCCACTGGCTACTTTAGCATTGAGGTATAGTTAATTGATTAATTGATAGCAAAGCAAGCTGTTTTTTCATGATTATTATCTTTTAGACCATTTCAAAATTGTAACTTGTAAAGACCATATGCTTTAACGCTAATGCTTTGAGTGATATAATCAGAGTTGATGCAATTCAGTCTCAACTAGTTTTCTTTCCTAAGAGATGCTGGCTCTCCCTTGTGCTTAGTTTTGTAGGCGAACTTACTACTGGTGGATAGTTAGAACTTGATTGTCTACTCTTGGATAGGTTAGAACCTGAATGTCAATCAGATGTAGGACAGAATGCCCTTCTACTGAACCATTTTGTGGCATATTCATATTGGTGAATCCAGCTTCTGGTTGCTAATATTACCATTTTATCCTAGCCATACTGCAGTAATTTAGTTTTCTCATTAATGTATACTAGTTTCAAATTAACATGTGATGATTTGCATGTGCTTAAAGTTGCTGCCATGTGACCAGGAGGTCACGGGTTTGAGCCGTGGAAACAGCCTCTTGCAGAAATGCAGGGTAAGGCTGCGTACGATAGGCCCTTGTGGTCCGGCCCTTCCCCGAACCCCGCGCATAGCGAGAGCTTAGTGCACCGGGCTGCCCTTTTGATTTGCATGTGCTTAAAACTTAACATTTCAATTTCCTGGTGTTTCCTTTGTGCAGGCAGGTGTGACATTACTTTTGATCAATTTAAGCAACCAAACTCAGTACGGAGTCGGCATCGAATCTAGTGTAAACACCTCCTCGCATGCCAACGAGAAATCAAATTACAAGAAGTCGTTTATACACGGTCTTAAGAAAACTTTTTCATGGGTTGGAAGTAAATCATCAGACGTTACATTATCACGCGAAGAATACCATCTGACTCCACTAGATGGCAACCTTCACAGCAAAACTATGCTCCTGAATGGATTACCATTACAGCTCACAGAAATTGGAGACATCCCAAGTTTGTCTCCGGTCCTTGTAAACATAAACTCTCCAATATCAGTTGCCCCCTTGTCCATCAAATTCATTGTATTCCCCAACTATAATTCTCCGGGTTGTAGATAGGATTAGGAAATAGAGAGCTCTAATGTAGCACTCTGTGGATTCATACCTTAGTAAGTGTACACTAGCTACAATAAAATGAGCAGCCAATTTTTTATCAATTACGTATTATATAGCTAGATATATCCATCCCCCTACTAATAGTGTTTCCCAGGAACATGTGTCATGTAGTGCAAGTTAGTTATCAACTAGCATAGTATTGTAAGCAGACAAACAGTTGTATTTAAACATTTGCCACAAGCAGGTATCATGTTAAGTGGATGGGAAATGATTTTTGTTCCAGTCAATATTGGTTAGAAAGGTTTTGAAGAATAAAATGTAATTGTGTTTTCTATTGGTGTTTCATAAGCTGTACATTTGTGTTTAACATTATTAGGACGTCAAATTATCCAAAAAAAAAAGAAAAAAGATGAATTATCAACAAGTGAAATCCCACGAGTGGGGCCCGGAGAGGGTAATGTGTACGTAGATCTTACCCCTACCTTATGAAGATAGAGAGGTTGTTTCCGATAGATCCTTGGCTCAAGAACAGTGAAAAAGAAGTAACAAACAAACAATAATAACAACAAGGTAATAGGACAACGGAAGCAAATGGCACAGCGTGTAATAACAAAAATCTATGAATACAAAAATACAAGAATAGTACCAATACTATTGGTAAGAATAATGCTGATAGCAATTTGTTGAACTGATTTCCAATATCATACGATAAATTTGGTTTAGTGTCATAAAGTTGTGTAAAGGCATAATACAAAGTACAATTAAAATTTACAATAACAAAATATTAACAGAAAGAGGGGTTTGTGAAGAACTCAGAAGAGTTGAAAGGATAAAGAACAGAAGCAAGTTGACATCCGAAAGCTCAGTAGCAAGTCCAACAGACGTCTACTGGTTTACTTTCGAAGCAAACGGTGAATCCTCTGGTTGGCTCCTTTAACTCTGAAAGCAATCTCATCAACATCATCTTCAACATGATCCAATGCCTTGTTTTGCCTGTAATATCCAACAGCATATACAGAATTCTTAGAAATTGTGGAGAATTCCAGTGCTAGAGAAAATGTTTTTAAAAAAATGGATTTAGACAGAAAGTGAGGGTTCATAGTCCACGCTAACTTACTTGGAATTAAGGTGTAGTTATTATTGTTGCATATACATTATACATATAATTCTTAGAAGTGACTAAGTAACACAGTACTTTAACGTGTCATGGTACAATAAAGAGAAAGTGGAGAGGGAGAGAGCAAAGGAAGGGGGGACTGGAATCCTTTTAACAAGATTATATAATCTGGAACACTAACCTCTCAATTTCAGATCCCATGTCCATAGCCATATTCTTGAGGTCCCCCAACAGGTTGCTGAGATCTGATAGGCCATCATCTTGCTTTGCTTTCTCAAGCTGTCAAAATTTCAAATGAAGTAACTTGGCTAAATGATATTACTATTCATATTCATCCAAAAGGCAAAGAAAGAAAAAAGGGGAAAACCAAGGAGGAGCGGAGCCATCTTCAATCTGGTCGCCAAGAATAAACAATTTTTTGTTACTAGGACTTAAAATTTCTGCCAGAACTAATAGAATTGTCTCATGGTCCAACACGCCAAAGCATTACAAAGGCAAACTTTTCAAGAAACCTAACTTACTGCAAGGATCACAATGTTTTACTACTTTTGTTGTTTAGCTTTTGGGGTTCCTAAATGAAACTTCTCCCAAATTTTAAAAAAATTAAGCCATACTTGGAGCCTTGGTGGGAAAAATTACCCAGTGCTGGTGCGAGGTAGTAGGTATCCGGTGGAATAATAGAGGTGTGTGCAAGCTTGTCCGGACACCACCGTCATAAAAAAATAAATAAAATAAAAGCCACATTGAAAATGGAACAAGGTTGTTTCTCAGTCTTTCACTCAGAGATCAGCTCAATTATTTTCTTATATTTCCTCCCTTCGTGAATACAGATAGAAGTCACTCTTCCAAAAGCAAGTGGATATTTCCTCCCGTTAGATCCACTATTCTTTTTCCTACGTTCACATTTCTTTACTCATCATGTAAATGAAGTTCGGGAGAAGTTGAGTTTCTAGAATTATATTTCTAGCTCACCAAAACAAGTTTTCAGTGAATATTCGAGTTAGAAATAAGGAACCAAAAATTAGATGAGGAAGTTCCCGAAATCCACATACACACTAAAACTACAACTACCCAATATGCAGGATACCCTATTGATTAGTTTTGGTCACACTTAGGTCTGTGGCTTTCTGCATCTTTCCTCACTTTGCCATCCACTTCTCTAGCATTTTCGCCTTTTCATTTAAAGTTGCAATTTACCAGTTGAAACATTGATGATTAAGAGTATATAACAAATTAGTTAGTATTTCCTCATTTAACTTTTCAGAGAGAAAATTTTATTATCTAAATACCAAAACGAAAATATGATAGAATAGAATTAAAGAAAGACAAGAAAGATTCAGACACGTAAACACATTGTCACTTCTACATAATTCTTTTAGTCGGTCAGGGTTGTTATTGTGCAATCACAGGTACGGTTGATCCTGCATAATTACACATATCCAACCCCCGCTTTGGACAAATATGCTTTAAATCAAAATTCACGCAATACATACACTTGGATACGTGGATCTGACTCTCTTACATCCAAGAGCCACATATACGAAACGGGATGTGAGAGCACAATAACTTGAAGCAGACTATAATAACTGATTTAAAAATGCCACAAATCTTAGTTTCACTTTACATGGTTATAATGATTTCAGAACGGAGTTGATAGACACTGAAAGTGAACAAATGACAACGGCATATTTCTGGTCTGTTTTCTTTTATGCTTTTTATTTCTCTCTTAGCTCTTCCTAAAATCACCATGAGTCACAAATCCTCATTTCCAATCCCATTTTAGCTAGAAAAATGACTTTCAAGGACAAAGCATCACAAATCAAAGACTATAGCTAGCAAGATGATATCCTTGAAAGTTTAGATGACAACTCTTATAACTCCATGCTGATGAAAACACGGCAAAACGAATAAGGAAAAAGCCTTTTGGCAAAGGAAAGTTCACATATTAATCTTAATCTTAACTTTTCATTCAATGCTATAGGGAGCAACTTTGACTTTTCTACTCCATACAACGTCAATTCCATAACTCACTCAACGACTTTATAAAAGAGTTCTTGTAAATCAGTATTATCTATCTTGTATCAAGTCACATGCAGATACCTCAACTTTCTGCAGTGCATTCGCAGGTTCTGGGGGTGGTGTTCGTGAACTTGACCTTGCCTTAGGTGCAGAGCTCAATCCTAATTTCTCCCTCAGCTCCAAGTGGTTCCCCCTTCTTTGAACTGGATCATCTGCCGCACTAACACTGTGTCAGACTAGCTATCATTGTCAGGTGACACGACCTTTCCGTTACTAAGCATCTTGTGCACATTTAATCCAGATATCAAATCATATTAAATGAATAAGAAGAACAAAATTAAATGAGTCACCTCTTGTGATAACGGGACCTGTAATTGCGCGATTCTTCTTTGGCTTCCAAGTCTTAGAAAAGATGCCCCCAAGACTTCCCACGAGTTTTTCACCCTGAAATAAAATTTCAAACTTAAGTCACCCAAGATAACAAGAAACTATAGCAAAACAGCTGCAGAAAGCAATTAAATGCAAAATCTACCTAATCAAGAAACGTGTAATGAAGAATTTACAGCTCGTGAGACATCTTTAGAGGCACGAGGACGTCTAGGTAAAGGGAAAGCAGATTCTTTATGATCTAATAAAACCCTTACCAAAATCTATTTCCTTCTAAAAGACGCATATGCGACAAACGAACAAGTTTCATCTTCAAATGAAATAGAAAGTAGAAACTATCACTTGAACCCAACAAACAAAGAAAAAAAAAAAGAGAAGATAGTTGCTTCAGGAAATAATTAACAAAATTATCAGAAATATAAAACACATAATGGATATGGGCAGTTAATTAAAGCCAATAACATAGATGATAATGTTGGCCACAGTTGTCTCTTTGCAGAAAACCAAAAAAGATATCAGTGGACTAAACAAGCCATACCCTGCTAAGATCATGGTCAATGTCGGCTGCAGTCATATGGGTTCTTGTAATTTGTTCTCCCTGTTGATGTAAGGTGATCAACGTTTTCGTTGCATCCTCACGCATCTCTTCTGCAATCTTCAGGCAGCCGTTAACAGACTTTGTAGTCTCTTCAGCCTTGTATACAGCATAGTCTTCCAATTCCTCTACAGTTTGGTTTTCAAATCCTCCAGATTCCCGGAAATAATTCTTGTATTTATTTCTTGCTGTCGAAGTTGAGTAAGCACGTGAAGGAGTCTCTTTAATTTCTTCATCATCAAAAGGATTTGCACTCAAATTTGGGGTCGCTACAGAAGGCTCTGATGATGTTCTCCTTGATGGTTTGACTGTTTGCCTCTTGTCAGATTCATCATCAGAATCAAAGGGATTTGACCCAGATTTACCAAGGAATGCAGGATCTGCAGAGTTTTTTCTAGCATTCCAATGTAAAGGGGACTTCTTAAAACCATGCATTTTTTATGGATATGAAGCAACCGCACGGGGGTGGGACCTGCTACAGATTAAGGAACTATCTGCAGAAAGACACAAGATCAAATTAAGAGCACGTTCACAGAAACAATAGTTAGTTTTTCTCTGTGAGACACGACACGTACAAGGAGGAAATTCAGTTAAAGATCCCTGCTTATATCAACTAAATAAATGAAAGTTAACGGTATTGAACACAACGATTGGCAAGGAGCTAAAAGATTAAGAGAGAATAAATCTCAACTAAAAGACTCAAACCAAGCTTTGTTCAGATAGGAAAAAGACAAATATTCAGGAATACAGAGAAATAGCAGTAATAAGTAATGGAAAAGCCAAAAATCAAGTATGCAATTCTAATGTAATAAAACTAATACGCCTTAATCCCAAGCTAGTTGTGGTTGGATATCTGAATCCTCGATATCTGTTTAGCTCTATCTGGACCGATGAAATAAAAAGTACACAGTAAGAGAGGATAGCTTGTTGCTAGCTTCCACCTCCAACCTACGGGCTGACCTAAGTTGGAACACTGCTCTCCAAGGAAAATTCGAGAAAAAGAAAGAAAGAAAAATCCCACAACAAAAGCAGCGAATCTAGGATTTTGAGAACATGAGTGCACCACTGAAGAAGGGAGAGAAAAGAAGTACTAAGTGATCAATTCATGTTCCTTTGGATTAACTCATCATTCAATCAGGTGTACCATTCAACCTTTTGGAGTATGGGGGCAAACAAATAATATTAGATCAATTAAATACCTAGTTTAGTGGAAGACCATGAGTTCACGTGCACGGTAAAAATAGCCAAAATCCGCCCCCGACAACAAGAACCAATTTCTACAAGAATAATATCGAAAATTAAGGTGCATATCTGGTTCTATTTACATCTCCATAATAACAAAACGAGGAATTTCAAATTTCTTCTGTAGAAGTAAATTACAGCAATCATCCTTTAACTAAGCAGAAATTTAAGAATATTCTCCTCACTCATATAGTCATATTCCTTACTGCTTTCATGCTGATTTCTCAAAGACCCACAAATCATATAAGAAAACCCAAAACAGAAACCAAGATTGATAGCTAGAAGCATAAGGGGTTTTCCCTAAATATTAGAAATGATAGTTCCAAATGATAATTTCAGAAATAAATTACACAAAAAAAAAAGGATAGCAAGAAATGAGCAAAAACATATCACTGGTAATGAAGTTTTAAGTTAGAATTAACCCATATGAATAAAAAAGATATTTTTTTTACACACACTCAGTATATTCAGATGTTGAAATTGGAATATCATAACTGAAACACAGAAAAAAAAAAAAAAAAAAAAAAATTGGGTGATGTGCAGTTACCTGAAAATCCAAAGAAGATAAAAGTATGCAGAAAATCTAGGGAGAAAGATTGAATAGAATTGAAAAAAGTTTGGTTTGGTCTATATATATATATATACATATATAGGGGATGACTTTTGTGATGAAGCGTGGAGTAGGGATGTTAAGACTTTTTGAACTAAGCCAACAAACAGAGTGTTACAAATTGGACCGTTTCCTCTCCGTATCCCTACGTACCGAAACTTAATTAATGATTTTTTAGACACAAAGTATATTTTTAATGTTAAAAAAAAAAGTTATAAAAATAGGTAATTCGCAATATTTTATTGCGAATTACTTTAACGGAAATTTAACCGTTAAAGTAATTCGCAGTATTTTACTGCGAATTAGGTAAAAAAAAATTATTTAATTCGCAGTAAAATACTGCGAATTACAAAAAAAAAAAAAATTATTTTTTTCATTTTTTATTTTTTTAAAAATAAAATAAAAATTATAGATCGTCAAATTCGAAAATTTATAGATCGTCAAATTTATTGGAAATATTGAATATGTTCCCAATAAAGAGGTGGAAGATTGTGCCATTGGGAACTGACCCACTTTTCACACAAAGACATTTATCTCCCTGCATGAGATTACCTCCTTCCTTTCTCATTTTATGTTTAACAATTTTCCCTTTTTAAACTGTCAAAAAATACAATTTTTTTTCATTTAGAAAATTTTAAATAATAAAACAAAAAATTCTAAGACTTATTTTAAGTGATAAATTTAATACAACAACAATAACAAAACCCAATGTAATTTTACTAGTGGATCTGAAGAGAGTAGAGTGTACACACTGTCCCTAGAGGAAGGAAAAAGGGAGGGGCAAAAATTACAAATTTACGTATTTTTTATAAAAAAAATTTATTCTAGATAAACAATATTGCTAGTCACCTTAGGGCTTCTATGGGTAATTTTGTCCTTAAACAAGAGTATATCCCTCCCTAGCAAGTAAGGACAGAGTAAAAACAATAACAACAACAATAACAACTACCCAGTATAGTCCCACAGAGTGGGGCCTGGGGAGGGTAATACGTACGCAGGCCTTACCCCTACCCGAAAGGGTAGAGAGGCTGTTTCCAATCAACCCTCGGCTCAGGAGACAGAGTAAAAACAGTGATATTTAATAAACATGACGAATTGTGGTCTTTTCGAATTTGACGATCTATAATTTTATTTTTATTTTTTAAAAAATAAAATAAAAATAATTTTTTTTTGCATTCGTATTATTTTACTGCGAAGTAGGTAAAAAAAAAATTTTTAATAATTTTTTTTTAAAATTTTAAAAAAAATTTATTAAAATTTTTTTTTTTTTTACCTAATTCACAGTAAAATACTGCGAATTATTAAATTTTTTTTAAATAATTCGTAGTAAAATACTGCGAATTACCTATTTTTGTAACTTTTTTTTTAACATTAAAAATGTACTTTGTGTCTAAAAAATCATTAATTAAGTTTCGGACTCTAGACTTGACCTGCTCTTGTCAACTGCTTTTATTTCCTTTCCTTTCTTTTTCCTTTTTCTTTTGTTGATTTTTTTTAATACTAATAGTTATTCCCTCTGTTTCAATTTATATATCTTAGTTTGATTAGGTACGATATTTAAAAAAATAAGAAAGTCTTTTAAATTTTATAGTATTAAACTAAAGATGTGTATAATATACCAAAATACCCTAAAATTCTGTGATATTAAATATGTCATATGGAAAATTAAAGAGTTACAAAATATTAAAAGAGACATTCTTTTTAAAGCATGCTAAAAACGAACGTAATATACATAAATTAAAAAACCGGAGTGAGTATGTCGCAATCAGACAGTGGCAGAGCCGAATTATACTAGAGAATTCAAAAAGTTATACCTAGGGCCGGATTTAGAGGAGCGGGAGGGGGTTCAGAACGTACTTTACCGGGAAATTATATTGTATATATAAGGTGAAATTCAATTTGTACCTCTATATATTATATTTTGAAATCCCCTTAACACAGTCCAAAAGTGTAGCTAAGTGCTCAAAGGGTCTGAGGTTGCTAGTTCAATTCCCGGTCTTTTCAAATTTTTAAACTTTTTTCTTTTTTGAATCCCCTTAGGGAAAATTCTGCTTCCGCCGCGAGTTACACTTAAGATTTAAGCTTGTGATTTAAATCAATTTTAAACCCCCTTAATCATTGTACTAGAATTTCTTTTATGTTAAGGGGATTCCATAGTTCATATATTAAATACAAAAAATTATTTTTTACAGTATTTAAGCAGTATAATATTTACGAAGGAACTAAATTTAACCTCCTTGGCTGCTTTTAGCTACCCATTGGTCGAGAACAGTGTTTGACCCAAAAGATATTGAAATCTTTTTTATTAAATCAATTTATAAAGATGAAGAGGTAAATCTTAGTCAAACATAATAAACTCCAGATCTATAAACACATAAGAAAATGATTAGTAAAAATAAAATAAGGGTAATCAATCTTCTTGATGTTTTTCATTTCTTCTCTCACCAATCGGTGGAGATAATCGGTTTACATCCCGTATGGAAAATTGTTTTGCCTTCGTTTGCCGAGGAGAATTACAGAGAGAGGAGAATTACCGAGAGAGGAGAATTACAGAGAGAGAAAAAGCCCCCCTTTCTAGGAAAGTTCTCTCCCTATATATAGTCATGGAGTCCCTGCTATGTTCTTGGGTCAATGCACCTTCATACCACGTCCGTTTTAGTCGTTCCCTGAGTATTGTTCTTCGACTTAGCGGATACTGTGAATACGTGGTTTGGAGCAATTCATGACGTCTTTCACTGTCCCGCCGCTTGGGCGGGATCCCAGTTGGGTCGACCATAGCGGTCAGATTTTGACCAATACAGTTAGTCCCTCCGTCTGCCGGGGTCGTCTCTTGTCGGACCTGGCAGACGGATTATGATTTTTACACATCCAAGAGAAATCTGACTATCTACCCTTTGGGTATGATTTTTAGACTCGAGTAATGTAAAGGCGCTCTTGCGCTGCCCTAGGACCGTCGCGACCGTTTCAGACTCGAAGCATTGTTTAAAACATCGTTCGTGGTTGCTGTCATTATGACACACGTTCCCAGGGGATTGAACCATTTCATGCCCTATTAGCTTCGATTGGCGACTCTTGGGTTTCGCGCTTGGGGAATTTATGTCTCTTATAAATAGAATGAGAGAACCACTTGGTCAACACACTTCTTTGCCTTTGCTTGAAAGAAATCTGCGAATCTTCTTTTCTCCTGACACTCCGGATTTTTGATTTTCTCCGGTTAGCCAAAAACTTTCGTCTCAGTCTCTTCTTTTTTCTTCTATTCCTTATCAAATTGATACAAATGGCTGGTAATTTTTCCCGTGCTGACAATTTTGCCGCAACTCCGGTGCTGGAAAGTGATATTCCTACTCCTGGAGGGGTAGAGTGGTAGAAGATGAGGGGGTCCCATCGGCGGCTAAGATCTTGCCTCGCCCTGGTAAGCCATGGAACGATTTCCACAGTCCTGCCGGGGAGGACCTGGAACCTGCTTCCTCTGTTATGACTGAGGAGGGGATTGCAAAGTTGGGGGCCAGATGGGGGATTCCTCACCACGTCGAAATGCTGCCGGCAGTGGGAGATGACATTATACATTTCGACCGCTCAGGATATTGCGTGTTCTATGCTTATCCCTTTATTGTCGGGTATACGCTTCCTCTCCCTCCCTTGGTGGTAGATTTTTGCCGTTTCAATGAGGTGTGTCTAGCTCAGCTTTCGCCGTACTTGTATAAATTGTTCCTTATGTTGCTCAAGCTCGTGGAGCTTGCCGGTCGCGAGGTCACGTTGAGATACATGCTCAATCTCTTTGCTCCTCAACTCATTCGTGGTACGATGATTCTTATGCGCCACCGAGGGACGAAGAGTTTGGTGGTGAAGATGGACGACAGAGCCAACCGCCGTTTCTATGAGAACTATTTCTATGTGCGGACCAAGCACCTTGTGGCAGATCCTGCAGGGTTCCCCGAGAAGTGGAACTTCGCACGTAAATTTCTATACCTTTAGTCGTAGTTATGGTCGACCAATTTTCTTTGTGCGATACTTAACATTATTTTTGTTTTTGCAGCCACGAGACTATCCCCCGCTCCTGTTGACGATATCCGGGAGTGGGTGAACGCCATCCTTCCTCATACGGCGGGGGTTCGCGCGTGGTCATCCTTCTATGAGAAATATGGACGCAAGCCTCTTACCGGTAAGTAACGTAAGTTTTGTTTTTTGTTCTACTAGTCGATTTTGTTGCTCATACGGCTTTCATCGATGTCAGGGAGAGTGTGGAGGGCGAGGGCTTACTTATCGACCTTCGTCGCGGCCGCTTCAGTTGAGTCTTCGGCCGTGGCCGTGCGCACGGAGGCCGCCCCTCAAACAGAGATTCCGACCTCTGTCGCTTACCCAACAGGGGAATCTTCCCGCGCTGAAGACGGGGAGGGGCCATCAAAGAGGCGGCGAGTGGAGTCTGAAATGGACCCTTCGGCCATGGTACGTTCAGAGGGCGATCTCCCCTCGTCGGGGTCCGAGGCGGGCGTTGAAACAGAGCCAGCCGTTGCGTCCGCCCCATCGACGGAGATCCCGACCCTATGATTGGCCAACTACCTGCCGCGACGGGGGATCAGAATCTTGAGGCCGTTGTTATTACTTTGGATGGGCCTTCATCTTCGATGCCAGGTCGTGCTTCTTCTTCGGCCACATAGAGGGGAAAAAGTGTCATGGTTGATGATTACGAATCTGAGTCTGATCTTGATCCTGATGATGTCAGGATATTCGAACAGGGCCTTACTCGTACGGTGGTACACGCGGGGGGCCCGTCCTATATACTTGAAATCTCGTCGAATATTAACCTTTTGGAGGATACGGAAGACTTGGTTCCGCAGTTTGACCTCTTGTGTTCTGCTGCCGAGAGCGAAGCTCTTCGGGACGTCCGTGACATCGATTTAATGCACGAGGTGGCCGCTATGGGCCTGAGGGTAAGTTTTCTCTTCCCTATTGTGCTCTTTTCATCCTTGTCGACCTTGGCCTTAATCAATTTTTTGTTTTTCAAACGTACATGGTGGAGATTGAGAGTGCTCTTAGGGCCGACACTCAGGCCAAGATTTTTCTGACGATGTTGGAGAAATATCGCCGCTACCGCAATAAGTGTCGTGAGATGCACGAGCTTGCTGAGGGCGAATGCAGGTGATCGATCCCTTGGCGAGGAATTGGAGAAGAGGGATCAGGAGCTGATGCAGGCTATTCGTAGGAGTAGCGAGCTCGAGGAGCAACTTCGTGTAAAGGACGAGGAACTCAAGGTGGGCAAGGGAGTCGCCGCAGAGTGTGAGAATCTTCAAGCGAGGTTGCGCTCGATGCAGACTGAGTTGGATTAGAGTGTCATCAGGGTCGAGGCGATAAGCGCGGAATGGATGGAAAATTGGCCGAGCTGGAGAGGAAGGTCGCCGGACTGGAAAATATCGAGAGCGCCTGGTCGACTGCTTTGGCGAGGGCGACGGTTCTAGAGAACACTATCTGCGTCCTCCAATCGGAGCAGGAATCAGAAAGGGCGACGACCACGCTATGGGAAGTGAGACTCGAGGAGCGTATTGGCGAGAACGACCGGGAGGCGTCGACCTTGAGGGATCGAGTCGCTGCTCTTGAGGCTGAAAAGGAGCAACTGTTGGCTCAAGTAGAGTCTTCCTCCGCGGCCGCTCCCCGTCATTTGCATGAGCTCTGGGTCCATGCTGAGGCCCAGCGGGACATATATAAGAGTTTGTTGGAGGCGGGCAATGTTTCCGAGGCTGCATATGAGGGAGCACGGGCAAAGGCACGAGAGGCTCGTGTTAACTGCAGATATGATTCTGCAACGCCGGAGGCCGACGAGGGTGTTGATGACAGGGGACTTCCTGGAGAGGGTGATGAAGAGGGCGGTGGCGCTGGCGCCGAGTGAAAGAATAGTTGTTTCTATTTTTCTCTCTTCCTTTTTTTTTATATGCATTCTGTCGGTTTTAGCCGTATGTAATCAGCAGCTGTTTGTGCAACAGCTTTGTATAAAGAGGAATTTTCCATTGTTGTATGCCTCATGTTCTTTTTGCTTTTCGTAATTTTGGTGCAAACAGGTAGATTTCCGTGCGGCAAATTCCTGATTCTCGGGGAATTCAATATTACACGAATGGAGTAGGATTTTGACGACGACTCTTAGCTGTAGGGGTGGTATTTTCGAATTTATGTCGAAGACTTATCCCGTCACAGTTCGAGTGGTGTCGAGCTCTTTTCTCTGACCCGTCGTGAGTCCCAGTCTTCTTTGGCGATGGCTCTTGGCCTTAAGGGCGTCATTTCGAACTTGTCGAAATGCTAGCCCGTCGTTATTTGATCGAGGTAGAACTCTTCTTTTTGGCGATTGCCCTTGGCCTTAAGGGTGTTATTTCGAACTTGTCGAAATGTTAACCCGCCGTTGTTCGATCGAGGTCGAACTCTTCTTTTTGGCGATGGCCCTTGGCCTTAAGGGTGTTATTTCGAACTTGTCGAAATGTTAACCCGTTGTTGTTCGATCGAGGTCGAACTCTTCTTTTTGGCGATGGCCCTTGGCCTTAAGGGTGTTATTTCAAACTTGTAGAAATGTTAACCCGTCGTTGTTCGATCGAGGTCGAACTCTTCTTTTTGGCGATGGCCCTTGGCCTTAAGGGTGTTATTTCGAACTTGTCGAAATGTTAACCCGTCGTTAGTCCCAGTCTTCTGGAGAGTTTTGGGTGTCTTCTGGGGGAGTCCCGGTTTGCTTCATTTGTGTGCGTTGGGGAGTGTGATGCCGGGGAGTACTGAACGCTGCTATCCTGCTAATGTTTGCGTTATGCGTGTATTGGGGTCTCCCTGTTAAACCATCCCCTGTAATTCGGTCTAGAGAGTTCGCCAGTGGGCCGGGCGATAGACTGTCCTTTGAGCTTTGGTGATGTCCCCCTTGTTGCCTCGTTCAAGACCTTCCCGAGATAACCCGACTGGGACAAAACTCGGGCGAGGGAAAGGGAGTACGACTGTAGGGGACGTCATTTTCCATAGGATGATGTGTCTGAGATGGGCGGTATTCAGAATATTTTATAATAGTCTCTCTCTAGTTGGGATGTTTCTTTGCTCGCTCGCCCATGTGGCGCTTGTGTTCCTATTTAAGCGAGCAACAGAAGGTGAACCAAGATGAGATTTTCCATACCTCGGTCCGATGGGTCGATGAGCGAGGGTAGCCTCATAATGCTGTTCGCTCTCCCTGACGTTTAAGTGGTTGATGGAATGGTGGTTTGTGGGTTCGGCGGCCGCGTTGGGCCTTCTTTTCTTCCTCTCTTTTTCTTTTAAACATGCCCTGGTTCTGCGTGGGTTGGGTTTGCCTTGGCTCGTTCGTGGATCATTCGGTGCGTGGGTTTCCCCATAAGATGCGCCCATCCTCCTGCGGGATTTGCGCAACCGGTGTCGTCTTCTTTTGCAAGTTTCGCGTGGACACCGGTTGTAACTTCTGCTTCTATGCAGCGTCATGCTTTGGGTTAGCGCGTGAGGTTTACTTACCACTTTCTTCGGTGGATGGTCATGGATTTCAATCTGGAGGAGACTAGGAATTTTTACTAAGAAATCCCCACAGACGGCGCCAAATTGTTTGACCCAAAAGATATTGAAATCTTTTTGATTAAATCAATTTATGAAGATGACGAGGTAAATCTTAGTCAAACATAATAAACTCCAGATCTATAAACACATAAGAAAATGATTAGTAAAATAAAATAAGGCAATCAATCTTCTTGATGTTTTTCATCTCTTCTCTCACCAATCGGTGGAGATAATCGGTTTACATCCCGTATGGAAAATTATTTTGCCTTCGTTTTGCCGAGAAGAATTACAGAGAGAGAAAAAGCTCCCCTTTCTAGGAAGGTTCCCTCCCTATATATAGTCATGGAGTCTGCTATGTTCTTGGGTCAACGCACCTTCATACCATGTGCCGTTTTTGTCGTTCCCTGAGTATTGTTCTTCGACTTAGCGGATACTGTGAATACGTGGTTTGGAGCAAATCATAACGTCTTTCATCGTCCCGCCGCTTGGGCGGGATCCCAGTTGGATCGACCATAGCGGTCAGATTTTGACCAATACAAACAGCTTGCTCTCATTTTTTTCCTTTTCTTTTTTTTTTTTTCTATTAGAATTTGAATATCTCATCCATTTCATTAAATATGGAAGAAAGAGAAAGTTACTAGTCTAATTTCTCCTAATTTCCTAAAGTCCAGTTAAATACATTTTCTCCAATTTAAACGTCAAATTCTTCTCTCTAGAAACTCTCTACTGCCTGGCAACTTGAGCCTTTAGATGTGATGAATAATATTATACAGTGCAGAATAAATTAATTAAAACATGCCATTTTGCAAATTAAATACTCATTTTGCTATAAAGTTTGTTTCTGGAAGTGCTGGAGAATTATGTTTTGACCCATATATCAGTAAATATGTTGGAACTATTTAATATACTCTATTCTAAAAGTGATTTAGTACTAGAGTATCACTTAAGAAGTTCAAGAAAATTAACCCTTTCAAAATGTTTTTCGAAGGTACTATATTAATGTGGGGATCGAAAATAACAAGGGGTCATGCGGAAGCTAATAAAGCAAATTTTGATGACGATAAATTAGGCAAAAAGAAAATATACTAAATAAGCATACTATATTAATATGGTTCGGTCAAGTGACCTACATATATATATGATTTACTAATATAAAAAAAGAAAAAAATTTATGAGAGAATAAATTCTCCCCTAGATAAAACTCTCGTAATGACTACATTGTGGATTCTATTGTGTTATATATGAAGGAGGGATCCTTAATTTATAGAGGTCCCCAACCTTTTCCTACGAGAAAGAGATCTGTCAAAATATAGAAGAGAATCTATACTTTCTTTTAGGAAATAAATAATATGTTAATATTCTACCNGAATAAATCTAACTCACAACTTCCGATTACCGTCCCGTGACTTCTAAATATTAGGAAACGAATTTATCTATCACACACCAAACTCGGGGAGCGCGATCGGTGCTCAAGCGAGTAAACCCGGCTGAGTGAGCCTGTTTAATCTATCCAAATTCATCACTGAATAAAGAGGAGATGCACTCCATTAATCAAACACTAAACAGATTTCATTAACAACTTCCATTTCATTCCCATTAGCGACTTCATTCATAATTCCCAAAATATTACGAGTTTACAGATTTAATGAAAAACATGTTTTCCAAATACAAACATTTCTAATTCAATTTCCAACATCAAATACCACCCGCAACCTTTCTACGGAGCTTCTATGTACAACAGAAGAGGAATATTGAAAAGCTCGTAACAAGGCCCCGGCTATACCTCAAAACACAAAGTACATGAGAAACAAACGATACATGATCCTGAAATGAAGTGGGGCTCACCAAGTCAGCTGAAGGGAGTGTACTGCTATCACTAACCCTAGATAAAACTCTCGTAATGACTACATTGTTGGATTCTATTGTGTTATATATGAAGGAGGGATCCTTAATTTATAGAGGTCCCCAACCTTTTCCTACGAGAAAGAGATCTGTCAAAATATAGAAGAGAATCTATACTTTCTTTTAGGAAAATAAAATAATTATGGTTAATATTCTACCATTCCTTCAAGTGAAAGAATAAATTCAAATAAGATAAGAAAATCAGGACAAATTCCTAACAATTACTTGAAGAAAAAATTATATATACTCATTCATTTCCTATTGACAATCATATTTGACTCCACATTATTCTAGTAAAAATCTGAAATAAATATATCTTTAACTATATGGGGGTAAAACACCAAACATCAAAGATCATATTTTTTCTTTTTTACTTTTAAGTAGTAAATTTGTATATCAGGAAAAAAAAAGGATGTGGTACTAGATTGCAGAATAAGTAAACAGGTGTTAATGTCATTGTGTTTATTAACACGTAAGAACACTGCCATTTGCTTAACTTAGAATTATTAGCATTGAATTAGTCTAGCTAGAAATTCCAGTGCTTTTATTTCCTAAAAATAAAAATATCAACCTCTGAACTTGCCAAATTAGCAAGTTGTGCATTAAAGCCAATTACTATTTTTAGTACTTTATATCTAAGGGCAACAATTGTAAATCAATATCGACATGGTATAATGGATCAGTATCACATTACCGCGTGAAAATAAAAGGGCTAGTCAGTTTTCGGACTGGTAATTTAAAAAGGGAAATTACCAGCTATGTCCATTTATAAGTAGTCATTACAAAAATTGGCCAATTGATAAAATATTACTAATATTAGCTAAATTAGCCAACTAGCTATTTGTAGCAAAAAAAATATCAAATGTTTGCTTTGTTTTGAGTGGGTGTATTAGAATAGATTGGGCACAACTTAAGGAGCTTGAATCTCAGTTTTGGGATGATTTGGTGAAGTTTTGAGATGGTTTGAATTGAAAATTCGAAGTAAAAGCTGAACATGAAAAAAAATGATATGTGTATCACACTGTGTATCACTTGTGTATCACATATGTATCATATTTGTATCAATTGTGTATCACATGTATACCTGTGTGTGAGATACATGTGTGATACATGTTTGATAGATGTATCGCAGAAGACTTTTTTGAACTCGATTTAATTACGAATTTTGATACAAAACCAGTCCAAATCACCTCCAATCTTCCTCAATTTTTGTATATTGACTTATATATATATTTTCAATGAATTTCAACTATACCAATTGAAAAAGTTCCTTTTTTTGTTTAGATTTTTGGAATATTGTATAGATTTTTGTATTTCATCATCTTATTTGCTACCTCGTCCATGAAAGTTCCTTTCCGTCTTGTATCTAATGTTGCTAATCACGCTTAAGAATATGGAAGGTGATTTTTGCATGTGATTCTTTGATAGAAAGAACCCTATTATTTGGTTTTTTAATTTTTGTTGGCTAGTTTTGGTAAGTCTATGACTAATGGCTAGAGGTTGGTAAGTTGAGATTTATTTGGGACATTTGTGTAAGTTTCCCATTTAAAAATAGCCAGCATTTGCAAAGTAATTGAAAAATAGCCATTATTTTGTTGCAACACGAAAAGTTCCAGCATAATATATTGGAGATTGGTGCGCTTGTGTATGAACTTCCAGCATATTATGTTGGAACTCCAACACACGGAAAGTTCTAGCATAATATTTGGAGATTGCAGCACCTGTGTATGAACTTCAAGCATATTATGCTAAAACTCCAATATATTATGCTGGAAGTTCACATGTAAAAAATTCGAACTCCAGTATATTATGCTGGAATGTTTTTCGGATTTTGAACAATGTTTTCGTTCATATTTATCTTTACATAAAAAGCGACTAAATTTTGTTTACTTTTGAAACTGTGACTTTTTTCCAATTACTACTTGTAAATCTGGCTATTTTTGAATTTCGCCCCATTAATGCATACCAAAACTTTGAAGTAACAAGAAAACGATATGTTGCGATCTCATTAACCTTACTCCTTTCACATAATTTATATTGAAGTCTAAATGATCCATTGCACTTATTTAGAAGAAAAAAAAAGAATTACCCATACCAGATATTTACACCAACCAATAGAGGTATGATATGTGTTTTTAAATTAGTTTATTTTTGCAAAATTAATCATGATTAATTAATTTACTTTCTCACCTGATTAATTTACTTAACCAAAAAAATGATATGATTGGATATAAACACAATAAATTTTTACCAACTAATTATTAGCCAAACATAGATATTGAAAATGAGTACAAATGAGGAAGCACACCTAAAAGGCTAAAACTCTAGAAGACACCCTTGAAGAAAGAAGCTCTTGCAGTTTCTTAGCAACTTCAAGGAAACCAGTAAGAATTAATGATAGTGTATAGAACAATTCTTAACTACTAAGTTTACATTGTTAATTAAGCTTTTTGACTCAAAACCTCATCGCTATTTATATTTTGATCTCGCTTAAAAAAATTAGAAAAATTATCACGTGGCAGAATTTTAAAATATGCTTACCCGAATTTGTGGCTGAAAATTCTGGTAATTCGTCTGGATTTATGACAAAATCTTGATGACTACCATAACTGTTACGTGCTTTAATATTCTGCTTGAGAAATATTATGGCATGGGGCAGTTTTTCCAAACTTCGATTAGCGGGATTAAAAAATCAACAATGATACCAAAATGTCCTATTTTTGTCATTCTCCCTTGAAATTTGAATTTAATGCCTCCAAGCTTATTGGGCCTGTTAATGATGTTTTGGATAGTTGGAGCAGAAAGGCCCACGACACTGTTATACAAGGAAACATGTTAAAATATCATGGTATAGCCAGTTTTCACACTGGTCAATGAAAAATAGCCAGCGTTTATCAAGTCAATGAAAAATAGTCACTATTTTGCTGCAACAGGGACCGGTCCAGTATAATATACGGGAGTTCTGGTGCATTTGTGTACGAACTCCAGCATATTATGCTGGACCGGTATACTTTGCTAACTCCTGTAAAATTTGCGGGAGACTGGAGCACCAGTGCTCCAAACTCCAGTATATTATACTTGACAATTATACTTGCTGGAACTCCCGTAAAATTTGCGGGAGTTCCAGCATAATTATGTTTGAACTCCCGTAAAATTTGCGGGAGTTCCAGCATAGTTATCCTGGAACTCCCGTAAAATTTACGGGAGTTCAAGCATACTTATGCTGGAACTCCCGTAAAATTTGCGGACGTATTTTTCCGGATTTTGAACAGTGTTTTCGCTCAGATTTAAAGTGGCTAAATTTCGATGACTTTTGAAACTTGGCTATTTTTCAACGACCAGTGGTAAATCTGGCTATTTTTAAATTTCTCCCAGGAAACATTATCATTTTGCATAACATAAGTTTGGAGTTTAAAGTCAATAGTAAAGTTATCATTTTGCATAATGAAGTTTTGGACTTAAAAATTAAAGTTGGACTTCTGCTCAAAATAAGGGAGAAATTAAAAAATAGCCAGATTTACAAATGGTCATTCAAAAATAGCCCACAGTTTCAAAAGTCATCGAAATTTAGTCACTTTTCATGTAAAATTAAATCTGAACGAAAACATTGTTCAAAACCGGAAAATACTCTAGCAAAGTATACTGGAACTCCAGTATATTATGCCGGACCGGTCTCTATTGCAGCAAAATAGTAGCTATTTTTTAATGACTTGACAAAAGCTGACTATTTTTGAATTATCAGTCCGAAAACTGACTAGCATGAGTAAAAAGTAGTTATCGGCGGAGTTGGTTTTGGCATAAGCTATGAAAATTAGGTACTTAAAAAAATTAGAAAATTGTATTGCGGAAAAGTTGTGTGTTAGGATTACCTTATTATAAAACGAATTAGGAGATTCTTTTAATGTTTTATTAAGAAGTCCACCTTTGGATCAAGTAGAGAGGCAAACAGTCTTTGGGTTCGGAATTTTAGTCTCTTTAAATTAATGGGTTCTTAATTAATAATTTGTACTTATAATACAGTGTTTGTAACCATTTCTTGAAATCCTAAGAGTTCTTGCATTTGACTTTGACCTCCCACCTTGCTCTTGCTTACCATTTTTGACTTTCTTCAGCTTGACCAATTCACTATCCTTAAAATTTGGAGATCTTACTCCCATTTTCATGAGTAAAAAGATTTAGGCCAACCCCATTTCCTGAATCCCTTGATAGAATAATCAAACTCATAGCAACTTCCTCTTGTTCTTGTTCAATCTCAGTTACAGTAGAGGAAGTTGTAGTTGTTATGTACCTTTTGATTTTTGTTGATGATCTCTTCTTCTTATTAGGAGTTGCTATTTCAGTATGAGATTGAATATCCATAACCTGATTTTGAACTGCATAATTAGCATTATTGTTCCAAGAATAACAGTACTACTGTTGAAAGATGATATTATTTTCTCTGAGTGACACTTGATATGGCCAAATAATGCTTGGAAAGTTTTGCCACATCCTTTACAAAATTTGCAGCCATTTTGCAAGCTTATGAATGTAGCCTCATGTTGTCTCAAAGTTTGTTTCTTTGGTTTTGAGGGTGCACATCAAACTATGGACACCCTGTTTAGCATGTTTCCCAAGTGGAAAATTGAATTCAAACTTAATGAAATGTATTAGACAATGTGGGTATATATCAATGCAGACTTAGGAAGATCCTCCAAATTGCTCTAGACAAATGAGCAGTCAGTCAATCCAAATTGCTCTAGACGGAGGAGCGGGGATCATGCAGTCTCTTGACAGGATAAGGGTACACTTTCTTGTTACAAACACATCATATGCCTTCTCCTTCCACCCTTTTTTTTTTTTTGTCTTTTTGAATTGTCTGCATTTATGTATACCATAGTCCTGTCTAATGTCACTCTTCTTTCTTCTTAAATAGAACATTTGGGGAAGAAGATCCCCGCATTTAACAAAAGGGGATGTTTTAACCGTCTTTTTTCCTATTTCATTTACACAATATCGAAAACTTAAATGCTCACAAAAAGAAGGGAGGTTTGAAATTGAAATGCATACAACAACTGATTTAATTTGCAATTATTCAGTGTTTTGTCTTATCCATTAAAGCTGGTTGTTCTTTAGTATTTTGCTAATTAAATGCCTTGTTGAACTTCTGTTAATTGAGTAGTTGGCATAGATGGAGCATTATTAAAATGTCAAAGATAGATTTAGTAGTTTGCACTGAAGTGTGAAATATAGGGGCCTTGGCAGTAATAACAAGCATGTTTTGAGTCAGACTGCGTAATTGATATGTTGTAGATTAGCTGGTGTGTGTATATATGCACTGTTGCACAACTCCCTTTTGGGCATTGGTCTTAGGATTGAATGGATTAATTTGACTTGTATAAATAATAACTTCAGCTGGAGCTTGTATCATCTATCATTTAATGTTCAATAAGAAATTACTCAAGTTTTAATGAATCCTTAACTGTAGCTCTAATTTTTACACGTTAAATAAGCTGATCAAGCTGATTGTCTTCATCTCTCATATAATTTAGTACTGTGCATGTCATTTTTCATGTGAAATATCACCCTTTATTATTAGAATAAATCACTTTATGAAATATTGGAATGATTAATGATTATTAGTGAAAGAAAAAACTAAGAACAAGTTTAGCATACGTAAAGTTAACTCTCACGGCCAAATTTGTTTTTAAATGTTATTATTAGTAATACTATGTGGGGTTGGTAAACTTGTGCTTCCAAATCCAAAGAGAGAAGGTCTCCAAGCTCGGCAACCGAACCCTTAAAAACGCCTTCTGTTTTCTTCATTTTCAGTCAATTTTGTTGACTCAGTTCCTGTCACGACCCCAACCCCGGTCGTGATGGCGCCCAACACATTGCTAGGCAAGCCCGACCATTTACACAACCTTAGCCAATAAATCTAGATAGATGAATAAATATTCACTATTAAAAATACCAATTTAGTGCGGAATTTCTGAAATAATTTCTAACATTCGAAAACCCCAAAATGGAAACAAAATACTTATCAACCCACAGAATCTGGTGTCACGAACATGAGCCTCTAAAACGGAATATTCACCTATCACAAGTCTGTCTAGGAAAGAAAAAAAATACGAATAAAAGGATAAAATGGATGGGAGAGATCAAGGCTGCGAACGCCATGCAGCTACCTCGATACTCCCGGATAAATGCTGCTCCGCTAAACAAGCCCTCACTCACCCTGTGGTGTACCTGAATCTGCACACAAGGTGCAGGGAGTATCGTGAGTACTTCCAACCCAGAAAGTAATAAACATAAATAAAGGTTGAGAGTAAGAAATCCTAGACAGGCACAAAGTAAGCTATAATTACAGCAGCTCAATTTAAATAATGTCAACTCAATAAACTAATGAAAGACAATTATAGAATATCACAACAGACAAATAAGTAAATGGCAATTAAGTATGCAATGCAACACATAAACTGGTACCTCCAGTACCCCGCTGCGGCCGTGCAGCCCGCTCCATTTATTTAACGTCGACGGCGCTCACTGGGGGTGTGCAGACTCCGGGAGGGGCCCCTTACGGCCCAAGCGCAATAATAAACCATCTCGTGGCATCAAACCGGCCCTTGGCCGCATATCAATATCATTATAATACTGCTGCGGCGTGCAACCCAATCCCATACTCAGTCCAGAAATCACATAAGCCTTTCGGCACAATAGTATAAAAATATTCAGCCCAAAATTCATTTAAAATATTAACTTAATTTCTAATTTAAGAAGAAGGCTGAGTTTGCAAACACAATATTAAATACCAGGACTGAGTTTAATATTTATGAATATGGTAAGAAATCATTAAAACAATCCCTGAAGGATTCAAGTAGTTGGCACAAGGCCCCATGATAACAATTTAATCCAGTTTTATAAGTATATCACGAAACTACAAACAAATAGGTAGTAATTTTTATTAAGCGGGACGGGCCAAGTCACAATCCCCGACAATGCTCTACCCCACGCCCGTTATCCGGCGTGCAAGTCACCTCACATAGCACTACGTTGTGCAAATTCGGGGTTTCAAACCCTCAACACAGCATTTACATTTATTACTAACCTCAAGCCGGCCAAAGTCCTAGCTTGCTATGCCCTTGCCTTTCGAATTCACCTCTTCGCGCGTCGAATCTGACCAAAACCACAACGAATACGTCACAATATGCTAAGGGAATATAACCCAATCGAAAAGACTCGAAAAACATCGAAAATCACGAAGTTGGCAAAACCCGAGCCCCGGGCCCACTTCTCGAAAAATTATAAATTTTACATCACCGGATTCCTTATCTCTCCGCGAGTCTATACATATAAAGAACACCAAAATCGGAGTCCAAATGACCCCTCAAATTCCCATTTTTGTTCTCTTAGGTTTCAAGCCCTAAACCACCATTTTTGACCTTAAATCCTTGAGTTTTCAGTCTAATTTCATGTGTTTGCACCATAAAATCGTGTTTTTGGTTTAGAAATTCTTACCTCAATGAAGTCCCTTGATTCCTCTCCTCCAACTCGCCCAAATTCTCCGAAGTGAAAATATGAAACCCTTTCAAAAATTCGCGAAGGGAAATAAAAACTATTCTGACCAGTTATTTCCGCATCTGCGGCTCCATGGCCGCATATGCGGCTCTCTCTTTTGCGGTCAATGCACCGCTTCTGCGGACATATCCGCTTCTGCGGTTTAACATCCGCTCCTGCGCCTCCCGCTTCTGCGGACAAATTAACGCATTTACGGATCCCCATAAGAGCTCAAATACTGCATCTGCGGTCCTCCTGTCGCATCTGCGATTCCGCAGATGCGGTCACCAATTCCGCACCTGCGGTCTCTGCCGCTTCTGCGTCTCTCCTCTCGCTTCTGCGGTACCGCTTCTGCGGTCCCAATTCCGCAGAAGCGAAAATACCAGAAGCAGCACAGGTTCTGCAAATCTCTTAAGTTCAAAACTTCCCGTTAGCCATCCGAAATCACCCCGAGGCCCTCGGGGCCTCAACCAAAAATACAAGCATGATCCAATACCTTATTCAAACTTGCTCCAATCATTAAAACACCTCAAACAACACTAAAACCATCATTTCTCATCGAATTCAAGCCTAAGTTCTTCTAAAACTTCCGAAACACGCATTCGATCAGAAACCCAACCAAAACACCTCCGAATGACCTGAAATTTTGCACACACATCCAACATCACCTAACGAAGCTACAACAACTCTCAGAATCTCATTCCGACCCCCGGATCAAAATCTCACCTACCAACCGGAATTCGCCAAAATACTAACTTCGCCAATTCAAGCCTAATTCTACACCGAACCTCCAAAATCAATTCCGATCGCACTCCTAAGTCACAAATCGTCCCCCGAAGCTAACCAAATCATCGGAATTCAAATCCGAGCCCTCTAACACAAAAGTCAACATCCGGTTGACTTTTCCAACTTAAGCCTTCTTAAAAGAGACTAAATGTCTCATTTCTTATCAAAACCATTCCAAACCAACCCTAACACATCAAATACTGATAATGAAACTTAAAGAAGCATAACATGGGGAAAACGGGGCGGTAACTCACGTGACGACGGGTCGGGTCGTCACAGTTCCCCACCAAATTGTAGTTAAGCAAAAGATAATATCAAAGTAACCTAACTTTCCCAAATGTAACCTAATATATTCATCACTGTCTTAATTCCAACTACTCTGTTGTAATTAATAAACACATATGAAGATGTAACCGAATTTCCAGGGCAATAATAAGATTGTCAAATTTCTCCTACTTTTCTTTGGCTAACGACTCCTGGTCTAAAGGGGTGATAGCTTCTATCAATTACAGTAAATTCCTATAAACCCCTTCTTCCATTAACGTCTTCAATTCCATCCTCAGAAACAAGGCACAATATTGATTCCATCAACCCTTTCAAAAATCTCATAATTATATCCTGTTTTGGTTGCATGATTTATCTTGTTTGTACCATCTTTCTTGCTCCTAACAACAACAACAAGCATTTCCATACCTCAGTTTCTTTACAGGATGATGAATTATCATCTCAAACCAATCTTGATCATATTGTTTTTGGAATTGCATCCAATGAGCAATCTTGGTCCAAAAGAAAAGAATATGTTAAGCTCTGGTGGGAACCCCATATAATGAGGGGATGTGTATTTCTTGAAAAGATGCCACCTTTTTCATCAAATGGCACATATAATGAGTCTCTACCTCCCATTTGCATTTCTGAGGATACTTCTCGGTTTAGGTATACGCATAGAGGTGGGACACCTTCAGCTATTCGTGTGGTCTCAGAGACGGTGGCGCTTAATCATTCTAATGTAAGATGGTTTGTATTTGGAGATGATGACACCATTTTCTTCCCTGAAAATTTGGTGAAGACACTTACTAAATATGATCATGGACTTTGGTACTACATTGGAACAAACTCAGAAAGCTTTATGCAGAATAAGTTTTTCTCCTATGATATGGCTTTTGGTGGAGCTGGTTTTGCTATAAGCTATCCTTTGGCAAAAGTTTTGGCCAGAGTCTTTGATTCATGCATTGGAAGATACCCTCACTTATATGGAAGTGATGGTAGAGTTCACGCCTGTTTAGCAGAGCTTGGTATTAGCTTAACACGCGAGCCCGGTTTTCACCAGGTGCCATTTTCACTTTCCTCTGAATTTCTTATAAACTACTTTTAGGCTATTGAGAATTTTCCTTTTCTGACTTTCTTGTTCTGTTTGTGTGAAATCAAAATACTAGATGGATTTTCATGGAAATGTGTTTGGAATGTTGGCTGCACATCCCATTAGGCCATTGGTATCTATGCATCATATGGAGGCAATTGATCCTATATTTCCGAATATGACAACAGTGAAGGCTGTGGAGCATTTGTACAAGGCAGCAAGCTTCGATCCACATCGGATTTTACAGCAAACAGTGTCAGTGTCTTGGGGATATGCTGTTCAAGTGTTTGATAGGAATGTGCTTTTGTCAGATGTTCAGCGCGTACAAGAGAGCTATGCTCCCTGGAAAAGGAGTCATTTAGGTGGATTATATGACTTTGATACGAGGAAATATGAATTTGATCCGTGCAGAAGGCAGCTTGTTTATTACTTGGACAAAGTGTTTTCTGGGAGCAATGGAACTGAGACAATTTACAAAAAGAAGACATTTGAGGAATGCAAATTTGACATGACTTCTCCTAGAAGGCTAGAAGAAATCAGAGTGTTATCGAGCAAGTTAGTCCTCGACAAACAACAGGTGCCTTTCTTGATCTTAGTACTGTTCTTTCTCTAAATTCTGTGCATTCTAAAATTTCCTTATTGTCTAATTTGGTCTAATGTGATATGCAGTTGCTAGCTCCAAGAAGGCATTGCTGTGATGTATTACATTCTACCTCGGGTAATGTCATGGAAATAGGGATAAGAGAATGCAAGGAAGATGAACTAATTTACATGCACCATTAGTGCAGTATATTCTTGACAGTCAGCATAGCAATCACCATTTGATGCGATGGTTTCCCCAATTGCCTGATCCAATCGCGCAATCTCCATTTCCACGAAATTTTGAATCTGAAGAAACCAATTCTGTTGTCTTTTTTGATGACTCATTGTTCCTGGGAAAAAAAGAGTTAGAGCATAAGGAAGTCTAATACCAAGCCTAGCAAGAAGCCAGCAGTTTTTTTGTTTTCTGAGCATTTAAGTTCAATGATCAAAGAGAATTCAGAACCAGACATAATAGGGGGTAGGGGGGGGGGGGGGTAAGTTTTTTTCTTTCAGAAGTCAGTTTTGTACATGTGTTTAGATGTATACGTCAGGAAACTAGGCACATAAACAAATTAGCAACATACATAGAATCTTTGTGACTTGAGAGTTAACCAGAAAAAAACAAAGTGTCAATTTTGACTCAAACTTTGTTCAAGATTTTCTTTCTTTGTGGCTTCACCTTTTCTCTTGCAAACCATGACCCCATTTAACCCTAAATGAAGCAACAAGCTGAGACTTAGTTGAACTATGACCCTTTGCTAGCCTTTTGCAGTTTTTCAAACATAGATTTCTTAAACAACTTTTAATCTTCATAAGTTTTGTGCACTGACCTTGCATATGTTTCAATTACATCATCAGGTGAAATGTCGGAGCTAGACGCCCCAATATAGGTTCAACCGAACCAGTAACTTTTACTCAACTAGTAGTATATTTCTATTAAAAAATTCATTAAATATGTACAACTATTAAATTTAGAACCCAATTGAAGTCTTACTAAAATTAAAACTCATGAAATTGACATCTTGGCTCCACCTCTGCTCTTCATATAAAATTTGATAGGCAAAATAGTCTAATAGAAACTTGTAATTGCACCTTACGGTTTTTATCCAGACACCTCCAACTTGATCAAAACAAGTCCTTTAGACGCCTTTGAGTATTGACCAAGCTTTTGTGCCGTTGAGATGAATAAAAAGTGTGTGTCACGAGTATAACGTGAATGCGATGATTCAACCAAAAAAAAAAAGCTTCCTTGGATGAGTTTCTTGCTTAACAGCTTGTTTGGATGGATGTTACCCATTGTATTGTAGCGTATTGTTACTTTAAATACGATGTTTGTTTTGGTTGTTACTTAAATTTTATTGTATCGTATCGTTAAATTTGTCGTTACATAACGACGAAATGTGGCACTTTATGTAACGACCGATTTGGTGTGGTCGCGTCGTTACCTTGTCTTTTTCTCTCAATCTCACCCTTTATTATTATTAAATAATTTTATTTTATCATTTACCCTGCCTTTTTATATAGTAATTTAACCCTGTATCATAATTTTTCTTTATAATATTACAAGTTTATTCTTCATATTGCTGGTGCGTAATATCATGAAACGATGACAAACGATACAATCTATCCAAATATTGTATTTATCAAACGATACAGTACAATACAGTACAGTACGATACGATACATTATGAAACGATGCGTAAGAACTATTCAAACAGGTTGTAAGTTGTAAATGCTGATTCATGTTTGGTTGGAGATATTCCATAATATCCTCTCTATCTGTTTTTGCTGAAGAACAATATGCTATTGAGGATGTCTTAGAGTTGATAAGGAGATAAAATGGATGTCTTAGAGTTAAGTTGGAAAGGAAAATGGATAATTGGTTTCCAACAAAATATCAATGCCATATGCCCCCTCCATTCGGAGTTACTATCCCTCCTTAGGGGCCTAGAAATAGCTCACAAATTTAATCTATTTCCTCTGGAGATAGAAACCGACTCAACAGAAGTCATCAAGGTTATTAACAATGGTCATGTCATACTAAACAACATCGTTTTATCTTGCAGGTCATTAATACACCAGGAGAAGGGCCTATTACTGAGGCATAATTTCAGAGAAGGGAACAGTGTGGCGGATGCATTAGCCAAGGAAGCAAAGAACCAAGAAATTAGCAAATATATGCATGAAGAAGCTAGAATATTAGCATCACCGCCTGTTTTTGTGGAAAAAATGCTTACATATGATATGAGCGGTAATTATATTTTGTCAAAAAAACTTTCAAGGATTGTATGCAATATGTTAGTATGTCTAGGAAATCAAAATATTATGATGGAAGGGATAACTAACCCTTCATCCAACTATGGTGAAGCCTCCTGTAATATGCAAAATTCTACTTAAGTTTTAAGTTTATATATATAACTCGTATTAACGTTAAAAAAAAGGAGATAAAAAATACTTTGAATTTTATTTAGACCTTTTTATTTACACAAAATAGATGACCCTCTACTCTAGTTTAAAATATCTAAAATATTAAATCCCACTGAATGCACATACCATTTTAGGTCTAAAAACAAATACGTCCCTTCTTCACTTTTTTAATGAATTAAGATTTCCCTCTTACTCCAAAATGAATTCTTAAAACTCCACTATTTATTGCTCGAATTTTCAAAATATAAAAAATATTCTTAATTAGTACGGCTTATAAGTATTCCATATTTATAATAGGCGAATTATTTTCTCCCTTCAACCCTTAATTAGGCGAAAATTATTTTCCAGCCTTTATTAATCCAATCGTTAAAAAAAAAAATCAATTCACTTTGACAGAGCAGTATGGGTCGGCGGTCGGCAGGGAACAAAAAGCGAAGATTTGGCAGCGGCGGCGGCGAAAAGCCTGTTCTCCAACTCCAAAACCCTAATCTCAATGCCAATCCCAAACCCATTGAAGAAGAACAAAAAACTCCTCCGAGTAAAAAGCCGAAGGTAATCAACAACAGCCACCAACAATTACCGCTCCTTGAATCGGAGCATTCATCATTAACTGATGCAATTAATGATAATGATGTGAATAATGGGCCAAGGTTTAAGGATTTAGGAGGAATGGATACAGTATTAGAGGAACTAAAAATGGAGGTAATTGTTCCATTGTACCATCCACAGTTAACTAAGCATCTCGGAGTTAGACCAATGTCGGGAATACTCTTTCATGGCCCACCTGGTAGTGGAAAAACAAAGCTTGCCCATGCTATTGCTAACGAGACCGGTGTTCCATTTTACAAAATTTCTGCTACTGAATTGGTCTCTGGAATTTCAGGTGCATCAGAAGAAAACATAAGGGAATTGTTCTCCAAAGCGTATAGGACTGCGCCGTCTATTGTATTTATTGATGAAATTGATTCAATAGCTTCTAAACGAGAGAATTTACAGAGAGAAATGGAACGGCGCATTGTAACACAGCTGATGACGTGCATGGATGAGTCACATAGGCTTGTAAAACCTAATGATGAAAAAGATGGTGATGGATTTAATGGCGGTAATGCTGGTTATGTGCTGGTAATTAATTGGGGCCACGAATAGACCTGATGGCACTGAGGAGGCCTGGACGATTTGACCGTGAAATCGCATTAGGTGTGCCAGATGAAAACGCGAGAGCACAGATTTTGTCTGTGCTCACGCGTACCCTAAGAGTTGAGGGCGCGTTTGATCTAATGAAGATAGCTAGGTTTACTCCGGGATTTGTTGGAGCAGACTTGTCTGCTCTAATTAACAAGGCGGGTAATTTGGCGATGAAGAGGATAATAGACGTGAGGAAGGTCGAGCTAACAAGTGAAGTGCTTGTAGATGGGAAAGAGGCTGAAGAATGGTGGAAAAGGCCGTGGTCACCTGAAGAGATGGCAAAACTCAGCATTACTATGGCTGATTTTGAGGAAGCAGCTAAATTGGTTCAACCCTCTTCTAGAAGAGAAGGTTTTTCCGCCATACCAAATGTTAAGTGGGAAGATGTTGGAGGACTTGGCTTGTTGAGGCATGAATTTGTTAAATAGATTGTTAATCCTATAAAGCGTCCTGAAGATTATACGGGTTATGGAGTGCATTTCGACACAGGATTTTTGCTTTATGGTCCACCAGGATGTGGTAAAACGTTGATCGCCAAGGCTGTTGCTAATGAAGCTGGAGCAAATTTTATACACATTAAGGGACCTGAAATTCTGAACAAGTATGTTGGTGAAAGTGAGTTAGCTATTCGGACATTGTTTACTCGTGCAAGAACGTGCGCTCCTTGTATACTGTTCTTCGATGAGGTGGATGCATTGACAACTAAGCGTGGCAAGGAAGGAGGTTGGGTTGTCGAAAGGCTTTTGAATCAGCTACTAATAGAACTAGATGGTGCAGATCAGAGAAAGGGTGTTTATGTTATAGGTGCTACAAATAGGCCTGAAGTTATTTGTCGACCTGGAAGATTAGGGAAAAAACTATATGTCCCTCTACCTAGTCCAGACGAGCGTGGACTAATTTTAAAAGCACTTGCCAGGAGAAAACCTATAGATGCTAGTGTCGATTTGATGAAAATTGGAAGAGACGATGCTTGTAATAATTTAAGTGGAGCTGATCTATCAGCATTGATGAATGAAGCTGCAATGCTTGCACTTGGAGATAAACTGAAAGCATCAGATACAAGTGATGAAAAGTCCCGGACTATCAAGGAGACGCATTTTGAACGGGCTGTGGAGAAAATTTCTCCATCTGTCTCAAATAAGCAAATAGAATACTACCAACTTTTATCAGAAACCTTATGAGCAGGAGGAAGCTAAAGCACAAAATTAAGGGTGTTTATTTATATCTCCAGCTCCCTATCCATTGGGAGAAATTGCGCGTGAGGCATATTTATCGTTCAATATGGATTCTTGTTAGAGTTATAACACTTTTTTCGATCTTGTATAAGAAGTAAGTTTGATTTGGTAGTAAATGTTGCACAGTATTTTGTGAGAAATAATAAGTTATACTAGTAGCACTAACAATATATAAGTGAATCAGGGCAATGCTAAAGATTCATGTTCAGCTCTTTTTCTTTTCTTCTTTTTTAGAAATACTTCTGTTTTCTTGGGAAGAAATAATATACTGTAATTTTATTATACTGTAAACGCCTAGGTTGGAAGAAATAATATACTGTAAATGTTTAACAGATTGGGTCAAGCATCCAAATACAGAAACTCAAGAATGACCCATATGCATTTTTTACCAGTCACTACAGCATACTTGTGTGTGAAATTAACATTTTTGTTCTCTTTAACTAATACTAAAGAATTAGACATTCCATGTGGAGACATATCACTTATGTAATCTTTCTTGTCAATGAAGTTGTTAAAAGGGTTTCAAAGGTAAAAAGGTGACCTGTAATTATTTTCGTACATGTAAGCAAATGAGACAATGTATTGGAAGCTTTACTCATGTTAATAATTATTAATACTTGGAATAGTTCTGTCTACAAAAAGTACAATCAAACTATATTTTTATATTTTAGTAAAAGAAATATCTGAATTAGTCTTCCACAATTTGCAGCTGCAAATTTATACAGTAACTTGCACTTTGCAAATGATGCTACCATTTGAACATGTAAAGTAGTTCCAAATTTATGTTACCCACTAATATTATTTGTTAGTATCATTTGTAAACATAGATTTGTGATTCTTAATCAAGAAAAGCAATAAATTGTGGCAGATTCAAATTTTAGACACAGTGAGTCTTGAGCTGAGCAAGTGAATTTTGAAATGTATATCTAATTCTATCTATACTTGCTTTCTCTCTATATATATATATATATATAAAATTCGACCCTGAAACTCGCGAACCAATTGTTGGCATTGACCAAATTTATTTGGAAGAAGTCAGCAAGAAAAAGTAGGAAAATATCCATTCCAATGGGAGAGACACTAAATTTACGTGCTTTCTAATTGTTCTCCTCGCGAAATGAATTAGAACTTGGTCTTTGTCTAATTATAATTATCTTAAGAATTGATTAGGTTGGTATCAGTTTTGATCTGACTTGGCCTGTTCAACATCAAGCTATCACGTTTTAGAGAGAGAGAGAGAGAGAGAGAGAGATTCTATATGAAATTAAGACTTTGAGCATCTTCATTCTAAATAGCAAGAAACTAGTGAGAACGTGCATACAGTTAGATGACAGGCTCCAAAATTATTCTCTTTTTAATTTTTTATTCATTCATTGTGAAATAAGATTGTGATAGTGGGGGCTTGTAAGTAGTAATGATTAGATAATAATCTCCTCCAGGATTAGGAATAACCCTTCTGTTTAGGCATGGCTTCCATGTTTCCCTGTTTCTTCGTCAACAAATATCAACTATATATAGAAAACGAACAATTATATTGGTTTCCTTAATATTTATTAATTATTCTTAATTTTTAACAAAATTTTCTGAATGAATCGTTTTCAAGATTTTACATACCATTGATTGAACATGTTCTTGTGTTATATTTGGACTAGAAAAAAAAAGGTCAACTAGCAAATTAAAACCAAAAAGAAAAATGTTAAACTGAGAAATGGCATTGTTTTCAGGAACAAGCTGTCAGTGGCTCTTGAGATTAAAATAAACAACTTCTCCTTATTCAACCAACGTGCTTTGTCCTTACTCTAATACAGTTGCATTAAATAGCTAAATCTTGCAGCTACTCTTAAGATATCCGAATTAGCTAATTTGGCAGCAATTTTTACGCCCAAATTAGCTAGTTTTCTGCTGATTGAATATGGCAATGCTAAGAGTATTGACTAGTTTGGTTGTCATAGCTATGGTGCTTGGGTCAGCCATGGCTACAGATTACACTGTGGGAGCTCCTAATGGTGGATGGGACCAAACTAGTGATCTTCAATCATGGGTTGCATCTCAAAAGTTGTTCGTTGGAGATAAAATAAGTAAAGTCATCTCAATATTTACATAATGTTTCCTAGTAAACAATCTTTTTGCACTTTGTAAAATGGATTATAATGATCCTCTCTTTCGTAACATCACATTTGTAAAAAAGAATAATGTATCTCATATTATTCAGTTGACACAAAAGAATGAGAGCCTTTGCCACTCTTAAAATCTGATTGCTACTCTCTCAAAACTGGCAGAAAATGTTAATTTTGAGCTTGATCTGGCAGATTTTTCCGCTGATCTTGACTTTATAAATTGTCAGCTTTTGTCTTTACAGACTTTTCTTGTTGTAGACACGATTAAATCTAATGTTGTGTTTTCTTGACAGCTTTTTCATACGCTCCAAGCCATACTGTGCTTCAAGTAACAAAGGCTCAATATGACTCTTGTGACAACACAAATCCTATTGCAATTTATAGCGGAGGCATGACAGTCATCACTCTAGCTTCTGTAGGCAAGAGATACTTCATATGTGGAACTGGTGGACATTGTAGCAATGGAATGAAACTTGAAGTCAACATTCTTGCCCCACCAGCCACTCCGCCAACAACTCCACCACCATCAACTCCCACAGCTCCACCGCCACCAACCCCGGCAACTCCACCACCGTCAACCCCCACAACTCCACCACCGTCAACTCCTACAACTCCACCGCCGTCAAGCCCTGCAACTCCACCAGCATCAGCCCCTTCCACCACCCCAGTTGCTTCACCTCCCTCCAAGTCTTCATCAGCACCCTCACCAAAACATGCACCTAAAATTTCCCCTGCATTGTCACCTTCCAAGTCCTCCCTTGCTCACAGCCCTGCAATGCCTCCTGCTGGCAGTCCAACAGCCCCTACTGTTGAGGACGCTGGATTGCCCCCTTCTGGCGCTTCTGCACCTACACCATCTGCCCCGTCATCAGCTGATAAAATCCGTGTCATTACTGGTTCTACAGTGGGATTTGGCTTTGCTGTTATGCTGATGTTCTTTCTTTAAGCCTTCAAACAATATTTGAGGTTGTTGTCATTTTTTGTTATATTGTTGATTCAATTCTATTTTGTACCTGCTTTTCCTCAGTCCTGGTTGTTTGTTCAACACATTCTATATTATGAAAGTTGCAAATTATTTACGGAGATAGAATGGACTTTAGCGTTGAAATTTTCTATCTAAAGCATTGCTACAGATCTTTCAGCTTTGATTCTTGATTCGGTAGAATCAGTAGAGGCAATAAATCTGGAGTCTTACACGACTTATGCCGATGTCTAACACAGGTTTAAAGAAAGATCACTGTCAAATTTCCTCAATATATTGCTTGTAACCGTGCATATAGTATGACAATACGTGTTTCAGCAAGTTCAGAGCCTTGATGTGAATTATCGGAACCCCGGCCCCATGAATCAAAAACAGATAGACCTCTTCCCTAGCAACCATAGCAGAAGGGTATTGAGAAAACACAAAATAGGTAAATCCTAGAGTAAAGAAAGGAATTCTGGTAGTGAGGACAGGAAGCAGAAGATACCAAAATGGCCACTCTAGCAAAAAAAAGCAAATCTTGTCAGTCTCAGTTCAGAAGAAAATATACTACGTAGTGCAAAAGTATGCTTAGGTAAAACAGCTAATAATATACATAAAACCAAGTTTTATTATTTCAGAAGGAATCCATTTAGGAATTATAATACACAAACTGTTTTCCCAGTGAGTACCCAGCATGTACACGATTTAGTAAATCGTCAAGACGTACTCATACATCAAAGACCAATAAATACAACCAGCAAATTGTCTCAGTTTGTCTGTCACCTTTAACATGCATAGGAGCAACAAAAAGACTAAAGCTCCAGTAGCAAGTCACCTGGAAAGTCCAGCTTAAGCAACTGGTGGACGGAGCACATGATCTTGTGATGTGTCAACAACAGCAGGTTGCATGAATTGCCACATCGCAACACTAGGATAGCCAATGAAAGGCATCATTTTGTTGCCAGCGACTTGTCCTTGTGCAGTAAATGCAGCTCCCATGGCAGAAGGATGGGAGAGAAAGCCTGGTTTAGAAGCTAAGTTTTTAACCTGCTGCTCCAAATTCTCCTTTTCTTCCTTTAGCCTTTGCTTTTCATCACGGAGCTCATTCTTCTCTGCCTGAACGGACAAAGTTTTTTCTTTTGTAAGTGCCAGAACATAGAGCTAAAGAAAAGAATAGCGTCCGCTCACTATTGTTCCAGAATCAAGACAACTGAAAATTAGCATGAATATTCTAGTAGATATTCAGTACCACTAGGATTAAAACTACACCTTAAGTTCTTTAATCTTCTCTTGCAGCTCCTCGTTTGAGTCCTTCAGCTTCTGCGTTTCAGCTCGCAGCTCAATCAGCATCTTTTGAGCATCACTCAGAATTGCAACTTTCTCAGTTTTAGGTGGTCTTCCTGGATCAAGGACAGAGCTCAATTCAAGGAACCTAGATGATGACAGATTTAGGTGTGAGAATTCATAAGGCAGTGAATAATGTATATCACGAGAGAAAAATCTAGAGGGAGAGATCATGCCTCTCATTAAGTCTGTCCCTCCGCAATTTCTCTCGACTTGCCTTAGATCTCGGGGAGTTGCAACATTCAATTCTCGATCTGTACATAAAGTTAAAACACATGGATATGCATAGAAATAAATAACACCAATTCAAATGGAACTGGTCTTTGCATAGAAAATGATATCTAAAACAACTTGTTTTAACACATCAAAACTTCCCTGTTCTATTTCATTTTCTTGTTTCTTGGGGATGAGAGGGACGGTTATTGGCAACTCATTTTAATGGTGAACCTTTTAAAAGATTATTCACCTTGAAAAGAGTGAAACTGAACAAGGATATCAAAGAAAGATGATTATGAAGAGCACAGCCATGACCTGTAGGCATCCTATCAGAAATTTTTTGTGCTACACAACTCCAAAATTAAGACAATTCTGTTCAGGTCAACCAACAGGTTATTAGAAGGCGTGTGGTCGGCCATGTATTTCAGTTACCTTGATACAGCTTCATACAAGCTGGGAAAGTAGCTCACCAGTTTGAAACTTTGATGTAGCTGCAACTTTGTGTCCTTTCAAGCTCTTCCTGTTGCTACTCCTAGTCTACTAATCTACTGTATATAACTCTTCTTTCCCAAGTTAGTACCTTTTTCTTCTAAGTTTACCCAAATACCACACGCAAACCCTATGTATAAAAGTTGAACCAAAATACTGATTTTCTTTACAACCGAGAAATCCCCTAGGGGCAGTGGCCCAATCTACCCTTCTCCACTTAAATACCAGGCTTCGAACCTGTGACATGTGCCTAACCCACACATCATATGATGCGCTCTTATCACTAAACCAAAGCCCTGAGCCACCAAAGTACTGATTTCTTATGTGAGTTTTCCCTCTCTGGGTGTGTTTGGTATGAAGGAAAATGTTTTCCATGGAAAATATTTTCTTGAAAAATGTTTTCCTCGAAAATGAGTGGTTATCACTTATTTTCCCTTGTTTGGTTGGTGAGTGAAAAACTTTTTTCATAAAATATTTTCTAGTGTTTGGTTAGAGAGTATAAAATATTTTTAGGAAAATAACTTTTTATGCTACTCTCCTCAATCCACCTTCCCCAAAATCCCCATGTTTGCTGTACTCCCCCCCCCCCCCCCCCCCCCCCCCC
>NC_031994.1:93628279-93637736 GCF_001879085.1 Nicotiana attenuata | reverse complement strand
TCCCCCCCCCCCCCCCCGGACTCTATTTTCTTAAAAATTTAATTATTCTTTCAAAATTACACAAACCCAAATTAAAGGAACTAATGTGCTACTTTAATTTTTCACACAAGAACAAAATACTGAAATTTGAGCTCGATAACTAAAAAGAAAGTTTCCTTTCTACAACATGAAAGAAATTACTCATTTTGTTGAATGAAAGAAAATATTTTTTTCTACATCATGAATAGAAAATACGCAATTCATTGAAATGAAAGAAAATACTTTATCTACATATTGAAAAGAAAGTACTCGTTTGTTAAAATGAAAGAAAATATTTTTTCTACATCAGGAAAAGAAAATAGTTAGTTTGTTAAAATGAAAGAAAATACTTTTTCTACGTCATGGAAAGAAAGCATTTTTTTTTTGTTGAAATGAAAGAAAATATTTTTTCTACATAATGAAAAAGAAAGTACTCGTTTTGTTTAAATGAAAGAAAATACTTTTTGTACATCATGAAAAAGAAAGTACTCGTTTTGTCGAAATGAAAGAAAATACTTTTTCTACATCATGAAAAGAAAGTACTCGTTTTGTTAAATGAAAGTAAATACTGTATCATGAAAAGAATATACTCATTTTGATGAAATAAAAAAAAGTATTCTATTTACAACATGAAAAGAAAGTATTCTTAATAATACTTCTATTTCGGGTGGGTGGTGGGCAAGGTTAGGGTGGGTGGGGTGGGGTAGGAGGTAGGGGGTTGGGGTGGGTGGGTAGGGTTGGTTTGGGGGTGGGGTGGGTGAGGGTGAGTTATTGGGGGTTGGTGGGGATGGGGAATAGGGTGGAGAAGGTTGAAAAAGAATTTTAGAAAATGAGTTCATGATAGGGAAAACATTTTCCTTCAATTGGAGGAAAATGAGTTCATGAGGAAAAATGTTTTCCAAAACATTTGAGTTCATGAGGAAAATGTTTTCCAAAACATTTAAGCCAACCAAACATAGAAAAATTGGAAAACATTTTCCGGAAAATGTTTTCCCTCATACCAAACACACCCTCTATCTTGTTATCTTTTGCCCACATGCAATTTAAATAAATTTTCGTTAGTACACACATATCTTTGTGTTTGCTCAAGTGATGTTAAAGCCATTTTCTCTTAATCATCTGCATCCATCTTTAAAAAGTGGCAACATGATGAGACAATTGAATAGGTATGATGTGAGAATCCTAAAATCTAGCATGAAGTCATGAACAGCTCATTGAAGCTATATTTTAATAGTAACTAACTAGTGAAAGGATGTAGATTAATACATAAAGTTCTGCCTAAAATTTTGGTTTCTGTAATAGCAATTAGATAGACCGGATGGTGAAGCTTGAAACATAGAGCTCCACATAACCAGTTCAAATTCGAGATGATATTCCTTCAAATGGAAATTAGAAATTATAATACTACAACCCATGGACAGCAGCCTTGAAACAGAAAAACACCAACTCACACCACATCGGTACTCTTAAACTGAATGTAAAAATCATGCCTGAGTTCAGTGGTGAAGATAGCAAGAGCAATGGTGGAGAACCTGGACGAAAGGTATATATGGCCAGCCTTCAGTATAGAGGTTGGCTATTATAGGATATCATTATGCTGATAAAGTTACTAAACTACAACCAAGAACCTCACAATGAAAATAGGCTTCTTGACTAATCAGCAAAGTCTCTCAGAGAAGTGCAACCATAAAATTTAATAAGTGATTGGGAAGAAGAGCCTTTGTCATGTGTGACTTCTAGCATCACAAGCTCCTTTTTTGTTAGTTGGCTGCTATATTCCAATCACATCACATAAGAAACCGCAAAAATGCATGCATATAAATGGCATTGGGTCCTTCATTTAGAACATAGGATATAAACAGATCCAGATATCTAAAAGAAGAAGAAAGTAATAATCAAGAGTCTACCCAAACTTCACAAACAAAGCTAAAAGAGAAAGGGATAATGCAATTACCGCTTTCGCGAGCTTGCCTCCTTACTGACTTCTGAATCATCAAATGTGTAATCTGTTTCTGCACTGAAACAGATAAGTGACCATCAGAACAGGGGGATGGTAAAAACAAAAGAACTGTTCCAGTAAAATGCTCAGCTCACCACTATGTCATCCTATTAAGACATCAGACAGGTATGTTACTGTGCCCATAAGATTAGAAATTCATCTTGCATAGTTGTAACAATATCCTTGGTGGAAGTTGAAAAGCTGATGGTTTTGAGTCCTAATAAATATATTTACAGAACATAATTTAAGTCTTTCTATAACTTTTAAGTAATGTAATCTAGAGAGGAAATCTATAACGTCAACAAAGTGATAGACAATTTGGAGTAACAACTTTTCAAGCTACAGACTGGCCAAAGTGACAATTCCTTGTTGAATTTACCTGCTACCAGAGGCAGGATACAAAACTTTAAGCTCTATGATTTCATCCTTCAAGGTTCTTATTATTAAATGCATTGTATTTTAAAATTATGGGTTGATATCTACTATTTGTTGCAACTTTAGTAGATGTTTATACATAAATTTATGCTCCTCATTAGAAGTACTGGTTCAGATGAACTCAATGCTGCAACGCTACACCCGCTTCTACCTGCTACCCTATAATAAGACTATTTTGACACTAATTGTCAACTTAGCACAACCCTCCTCCTTTATCTCGATTACAAAAAGTTATACATAATAATTTACAAGGCTAACATGCTTGGAGTTATACATTAGCATAGGCAGGAATGTGTAAATATCATCTACTCTCATTTAATTCTCCTGTACCCTAGTTCTCTTCTACTCGAGCTAGTGATACAGTAACAATTGGAGTACATAATATAGAGCAATAGAATAAAGAAATAAACTTTCTTCTAAGTGCTTAAAGAATAAAAAGGAAAAAGGTGGAAGAGCAGACCCACATGAGATTAGAGGAAGCATAGATTGTTTGAGCAGGCCAGCTGAAGTCAATAGTGGCCGGGGACTGGAAATCAGCGACGGCGACGGAGGCGGCGGAAGTGATATCAGTCATCAACTCATAATCAAATAGCCAATTGGGATTCCCACTTGAATCAATCTCCATCAGGTAAACTTGTGTTCTTCAGTTCCTCAATTTGCTCTGAACACTATAAGGAATAATTGAGTAAAGTAGTAATAGTAGCAGTAGTTGAAATGATAGCATCAGAAATATATATATCATTTTCTTTGGTTGCTCAAATGGATGAGGACGGCGGAGAATTGACGGCAGCAATGAGAATGACAAAGTGCATTTCGTCATTAAATGGATTTTCTAACTCCTCAAAAGTAAACGCTCTTTTGTAAAAGTGGCATGATTTTTGCTGCTTCACTACATCAGTAGCTTTCATTCATCAATCATCATTTTGAAATTGCAACAACTATGGGTAAGCTTCTATTTGGAATTATCTCACATGTCTTACTTATAAACCTAAACTGTAACTACCTTTCTTCAATTTAATACTAGGCGCATATAGTATGTACGTAATGTTATAAATAGAGTTCTATTTATGGTGAATGTCTATATTTAGAGAGATTCTAGGGTTCATTGCTTGGCGGCTAAGTCACCCTCTCCCTATAAATAGAGGGTTCTATTCTGTTGTAATTCATCCCAAATATTAATAAGAATTCTCTCTCCCCACTTTTCCCTATTGAGTAGAAGCTTTGGGATTGATCATAATGATTGTCAATTGTTCTATGAATTTCCTTCATGCTTAAATTTTGGATTTAAGGTAAGTATTTTACTTTATTTTTCTCTTTTAAATTCTTGAAATTCTATAATTTGATTTTATATACAAGCAAAGACAACAAAGTTTGATTATAACTCTAATGGAGTTTGTAAGTAATTATTAGCACCTGAAGTGGTAAAAATTTCTATGTCTTGCCATGATCAAAGTCATGTATGATCGTGAGCACAAAAAGTGGAAACCCGTCCCATTGAATTTGCTCCATTCTCATTCCCTTAAGAGGATGTGATAGCAGTATGTGATAAGTCTGAAAGAAGACAAAATTATCAATATGAATATATCAATGGATGTGGACGTGGCAATAGACGAAATTATAATCGTCATCATTGGGATAATGAGAATAATAAGGATTCTCAAAATAAACCTTCACTCTGTGAAAGTAATATTTGTCATCGATTTGACATGAGATTTTATAAAGCACATACAGAGACTATGGTCAATTCATGATGTGAATGTGACAACATCCGATTTATGAATACATATTCATTCTTGAAAGAATATGAACGTGCTAGTGGTAGTGAATATACCACACTCACCTCTAGAAGGAGGTTTGAGATGATATAAGAAAATAATGTCATTATTATGGCTTGAATGGTCATTGGTCACGTACCTATTGTACGCCAAAATATTTTGGTAATGTGATTATTAAAGAATAATAGTAATGCAAGAAACAGATCTTGCATATAATTTTTACCATAACCATAATGGTATAACTTTCTCTTTAAAAGAGATATTCACCATATGGATGTTGATGAATATGTGGTAGTACCAAATTAATTGAGAGCTCTAGAAGAGCCAGTTATACTATTTTGGAGAAAATTGATTATCAATAAGACGTTGTGTTGTAGTAAGTCTCAAAGAAACTTATATTAAGTTTCTAAAGTATTCGCGAAAGCGGTTGGTTATATTGAGACTATAAATAAAGAAAAGATTTAATATCTTTTATTACTACAACTTGTAGCGGGGTAATATGTATGTGAAAAGTTACCCGCTTTATTCTCCAGTTTGTACTACACAAACAAAAGAATGCCACAATAAAGTAGAAGTTTATTGATATAAAAATCCATATCATAATAAACTTGGAGTTTATTCATAATTACACACGTCATGGTGTAAAGCTAAAGTTTATCAATATTGGTAATTTATTCAGTTGGCATAATTGGTTTAGCCATATCTATTTAAGTATGATGTGCAAAAAAATAAAAGAGAATTCACATGGGTAAATATTAAAGAACTAGAAAGTTCTTTACGAATTCTCTTATGTTGGCTGTTCTCATTAATTAATATACCAACTAAAATTGGGATTGAATCCCAGAATGCTGGAAATATCAAAGGTGAATATGGGCCCGATCACCTGCCATGTATACCACATAAGATGCATCTATGAGATGGTTACATGTGCGATTATTATTAACCCGCAACATGGTGTTTTGCGAAGTAACTTGCTCAATAATTTAATTTCGAGCATAATTTCCAGATTTCCTATTCAAGATAGTTTATCTTGATAAGTTGGCTTACATCACAGTTGGTTTAGCAAAATAATTTATTGAGTGCCTCTACTTAATAGCTAAACTATTGCTTATGAGAACAAAGTTATCTATATCAGTTTGATATAGGTTATATACGAAAGTATATTACATTCTCCCCTCACAAGTGGTTCAGGATCAGGAACCAGATAATTCCATCTTATTATTATTGACGTGCAGTGTATATTTTAATTAACACCATAACGCACAAAGATGAGTTCTTAAAGTTGAGGAAACAAGTTAGTTTTTCTAACATGAGGGGGAGACATGATAAACAGTTGAGAAAAAGTTAAGTGGAATGAATTATCATTTGTACATCTAGATCCTCGAATAAGATAATATGAACTCGAGGTTCATAAAAAAGATAATTTATTTGCAATATATTGCAAAGCATGCCAGACGCATTTGCTGACCCAAAGAAAGTAACTATATTCTCATTGCAAATGCTCCTATTAAGTCCTAGAAGGACAAAGTCTATAGTAAGCTTAAAGCGTATAGACGATCAGTTTCAAATAAACTTCTTGATAAAGAAGATAAGCAAATGATCAAAATGATCATAACAAAGGAGGCAAGTGATCTAGAAGATCACATGACATAACACTTCATAAAATCTCATGAGAGATTCAGGTACCTGAATATATGAATGAAGAGATCTCTATGTTATGTCATTATGAAAATATATTAAAACTGATATAAAATGTTTGTCGACGACATCTATGATAGCGCTAAGTATAGATGAGGATCTTAAGTCTGGCGCTTACAGACACAAAAATATTGGCCAAATAGAAGAGACACAATTCAAATAGAATTGGTTTCATATGAAAGACATGTAGTTTTGAACATGTAGTTCAAACACTTGAATAAAGTCAATGGTATGTGCAATCAGTTTTCAATATCTTATATGTCTAGCATGACATGAAAACTTGATATGCATCTAAAGTCTATTATATGACTTATATGATGTGACGACCCAAAGGGTCATCACCGGATTTCTCTCTTTTCCATGCTTCCGAGGCCTTGAAAACCTCGCTTTTAGTTGCCTCAATTTGCATGCGCAGTCCGGGCGCGAAGCCGGAAAGCTTTTATGTTGAAATATGTGAACTTTGTGAAAAATTTGAAGAATTTTGATATTAATATTGCTAAAGTTGACTTTGGTCAACATTTTTGGTAAACGGACCCGGACCCGTGATTAGGCGGTCCCGGAGGGTCCGTAGAAAAATATGGGACTCGGGCATATGCCCGGAGTCGAATTTCGAGGTCGAGAGCCCGAGAAATGAATTTTTCTGTGAAATTATTTTTCTGAAATTATTAAGGAAAATGGAAATGAAAATTGATAAAAAGACCATGGTATCGGGCTCGTATTTTGGTTCCGACGCCCGGTACAAGTCTTAAATATGTGTTAAGCGCTTCCTGTGAAGTTTGGTCGAAATCGGATGTCATTTGACGTGTTTCGGACCTAAATATCTAAAATTTGAAGTTATGAAGTTTGAAATGAAAATGACGAATTTTGAAGGCCTTTTCCTCCATAGCTTCTTAGGTAAGTGTTCTTAACTTCATCCTCTCTTAATTTCTTCATCTAATCACTAAATTTCTAGCCCTAAATCATGAAATCAAAGTAGAATTAGGGGTTTTGGGTAGAGTTAGGGTTTTGAGAATTTTGGGTGATTCAACCTCAATTTGGGGTCGAATCTTGAAATAAATTATATATTTGAACTCGTAGGGTTATGGGTGATTGGGTTTTGGTCCGAGCCTCGTGTTTGGACCATGTGGGACCGGTGTCGTATTTTGGTATTTTTGGAAGAATGATAGGAATTTCATTTCTAGGCTATGGGATTATGTTTTTGAGCCCTTATTGATATTATTGAACTAATTATGCCTAGATATCATTATTTCGGAGTTGGATTGTAGAGGAAAGGCGGTATTAGAGAGTTGATTGTTATTCTTGGACCGAGGTAAGTGTTTGTTCTAACTTTGGCTTGAGGGAATAGGATTAGGATGTTATTTGCTACTTGCTAAATGTGGAGTATGGTGTATAGGCATGGTGACGGTTGTCTATGCACCGGAGTCTAGCATGACCGTGAGTCTTAATTGCTTTTAATTCGAATGATGCGACACGACTTCCTTGTTTAATTGATAAATTTCATATAATGTGAACGGTTGAGGAAGAATTGTGATTGGTATATTTTGGAGCGTTGGCTCGAACAAGAATGTAATAGTTGAGAAAGAAGTGATTTAAAAGAGGATGTGTAGTGATTATTCCCTTGCCGGGACATGTAGACTATTATTATGTACTCTCCCTTGCCGGGATATTTGGACTGTTAGCTGTATCCTTGCCGGGTTAAAGTGTTATGTTGTCGAATTCCCCTAATGGGGCCTTCTTTACAAAGTCAGATATTTTGGACTATAATATGGGATCGTGTGGCACGCAGTCCACTTATATACTATGATATGGGATCGTGTGGCACGCCGTCCACTTATGAATTAAGAAATGGGATCGTGTGGCGAGCCGACCACTTATATATGAGCTATGGTATTGAGATAGTTTCGTCGCTATATCCGTTGATCTATATACGCTGTATTTTCCCCGAGCATGCCCCCTTTCCCTTTTTAGTCGATATTCTCTGTTGTTATTTCTGTTGCCTTTGTATATATATACCTGCACAGGTTGTTTTTGGTAGGTCCTGTCTAGCCTCGTCACTACTTCGCTGGGGTTAGGCCAGGCACTTACCAGCACATGGGGTCGGTTGTGCTGATGCTACACTTCTGTGCTTTTTGCACAGATCATAGTACCGGAGCAGGAGCCTTTGGTCAGCAGTAGGAGCGTTGGGAGCTTACTTCAGTCCGGAGATTTCCGAGGTAGCTTGCTGGCGTCCGCATGGCCCGGAGTCTCTATTATCACTGTCTTTCGTTTGATTTCCCTTGTATCGGATCAGACAGTACTTTATTCTTATTCAGACTTTGTTTTTAGCATTCAGTAGAAGTTCGTGAGTTAGTGACACCAGATCTAGGTAGAGGTGTATTTGAATTTCCGCACTTGGTTTCAGTTATTTATGTATCGAGACTTCCGCTTTTATATTAATTGCCTCGTTCTTCTTTATACTGTTAATGATGTTGAGAGAAATGTTAAACTAATTGGCTTGCCTAGCTCCTATTAGTAGGCGCCATCACGACTCCCGAGGGTGGGAAATCCGGATCGTGACAAGTTGGTATCAGAGCACTAGGTTACATAGGTCTCACAACTCACGGACAACCTCGGTAGAGTCTGAGGGATCGGTACGAAGACGTCTGTATTTATCCCCAGAGGCTACGGAGTTAGGAAAAGTTTCACTTTTGTTCTTTCCTGTCGTGCGATTCTGTTTTCTCAAATACTGATTGTCTTTCTACTTTGTTGTTTCGCAGATGGCGAGAACACGTGCTTCCTCTTCTACCGCGCGGCAGCCCGAGCCCCCAACAGCAGCTCCTGCGAGGGGCAGAGGCCGAGGCCGGGGCAGAGGCCGAGGCCGGGGCAGAGCTCAGCCCCGAGCAGCAGTCCTAGAGGTGGAGCCTCATGTTGATTATGATGAGGAGGCTCCAGCCCCAGCAGCTCCGATGGGCCCAGCTCAGGTCCCAGAGGGGTTCATAGCCACCCCAGTTCTTCAGGACGCTCTGGTCAGATTGGTAGGCTTTGTGGAGAGCGTCACTAGAGCGGGTTTGTTTCCAGTAGCACCAGCCACTTCTCAGGCTGGAGGAGGGGGTCAGACTCCTGCTACACGTACTCCGGAGCAGGTAGCTCCCCAGGCACAGGTTCCAGAGGTTCAGCCAGCAGTGGCAGTTCAGCCGGGTATTGTGACTCAGACCGGCGATGGACAACTATTTCCTCAGATGCTTTGTGGAGGCTTGATAGGTTCTCCAAGCTCTTCACCACCACATTCAGCGGTGCTTCATCAGAGGATCCCCAGGATTTCTTATTCAGCTGCCATAAGATCCTTAGGACTATAGGTATTGTGGAGACCAATGGGGTCGACTTCACCACCTTCCGGCTTGCAGGATCCGCCAAGACTTGGTGGAGGGACTATTGCCTATCCAGACCAGCAGGGTCGCCATCATTGACTTGGGACCAGTTTGCAGAGTTGTTTTTGGAGAAGTTTCTCCCAGTTACTCAGCGGGAGGCACTACGCAGGCAGTTCGAGCGCCTC
>NC_031994.1:93586550-93628271 GCF_001879085.1 Nicotiana attenuata | reverse complement strand
ATCAATTTTCATTTCCATTTTCCTTAATAATTTCAGAAAAATAATTTCACAGAAAAATTTATTTCTCGGGCTCTCGACCTCGAAATTCGACTCCGGGCATATGCCCGAGTCCCATATTTTTCTACGGACCCTCCGGGACCGCCTAATTACGGGTCCGGGTCCGTTTACCAAAAATGTTGACCAAAGTCAACTTTAGCAATATTAATATCAAAATTCTTCAAATTTTTCACAAAGTTCACATATTTCAACATAAAAGCTTTCCGGCTTCGCACCCGGACTGCGCACGCAAATCGAGGCAACTAAAAGCGAGGTTTTCAAGTCCTCGGAAGCATGGAAAAGAGAGAAATCCGGTGATGACCCTTTGGGTCGTCACATATGACTTAACAATCCCTGAAGGATTTAAATTGCTTAAAGCATATAGAATTCATGGTCATGAAGTACTACATCCTCAGTGCAATTTGTGCACAAATGTATCTTGCTATAACTATAGGCAGATAATATGATAGCAAGAGTTTTCACCTCTATATGAAGATATTGAACTGACGATTCCAACAAGATCATATGAAGACAATTCATCTCTATCAAGAATGATGATTTCAAGGTGCAATATATTCATTCAAGTTAATATGGCTGATTTGTTCATCAAATCTCTACCAAAAATCTTTTGAAGATGGTGCATAAGATTGGAATGCAAATGCTTAAGGATGTGAATTGATGCTCTAATCAGGGGGAGTTAATACGCGTTGTACTCTTTTTCCTTACAAGGTTTTGTCCCACTGGGTTTTCCTTGCAAGGTTTTTAACGAGGCAACCAAAATGCGTATTGTTAGATAAGTGTACTCTTTTTCCTTTACTAGAATTTTTTTCCCACTGGGTTTTATTTTAGTTAAGGTTTTAACGAGGCACATTATCTGTTGAATAGACATTCAAGGGGGAGTGTTATAATTAGAGTTCTATTTATGGTGAATGTCTATATTTAGAGAGATTCTAGGGTTCATTGCTTGGTGGTTAAGTCACCCTCTCCCTATAAATAGAGGGTTCTATTCTATTGTAATTCATCCCAAATATTAATAAGAATTCTCTCTCCCCACTTTTCCCTGCAATACTTTTCTTCTTCTTTTATTGTTTCATAACACGTAATATATTTTGCTCATAATTAGCGACAGATAAGTACTCTAACTTATAAAATGTTGCTGAAATAGTTCGACTTCCCCTCCGCCGATCTATGGACAGAAAAAATTCACATGCATTACAACTGACCATATTTCGACGTTTTCAACCGGCTGGATTCAGGATTTAAATTCAATGGGTTCAACTTTTAAGATTTTTAGCATTGAATATATTGTGTTGTTAATATTATGAGTTCAAATCTAATACTTATTGAGATTTTAGGAAATTTTTACATATAAATCCATTATTCGTATCGAAATTTATGAGTTCAATTGAATCCATAGCTGAAAGCTCCTCCCCTCCCGCACCAAGTCACCGAAACTCATTAATAACCCAAATGTGGGGTCCATAGAAATTATTTTATTATTTCAACTTCAATTAATATATTATTTGTAAAATTTATCATTCTTTTGTTTTTCGACTGTAATTTCAAAAAAAAAAATCAATTTCAAAAAAAATATTATCTAAACGTCAATCTCTAACTTACATATATTAAAGAAAACCAGTCCTTCTTAACAAAGTAATAAATTTTGATTTATGTTTCAACAATGTGTAAAAATAAGTAAAATAGAATTCAAGTTCTATTTGTAGCACTAAAGTCTAAAGGGCTTTGGTCCTAAATGCTTTCGAAATGTAAAAATGGGCTTTGATTCCTGAAAAATTAACTTTTTCTATTTCATTTCACATGACAGTATTTGATTAAATGCAAAATTCAAGAAGAAAATTATTTTGACGTATAAGCTCTCTCTCTCTCTATTGAAATCACATTTTATTATTATATTTTCTTTTAGAGTCTTAAATTTCTTTTCTCAATTAATTCTAAGGTTTAGGTATTCTAGTTTCTTTAAATTCTCTATGTTATTAATATAGTTGTTACATTTCCTCCTCCTTTTCTAACCTTCTTCCTAATGTAAAAGATTGTCAATAAAGACAAATGAAAAATATTACAATTAAAAAATTTTGAAATATGGAAGATTCTTAATTTTTTACAACGAAAAAGACAATGTCATATAAAATGGATTAGGAGTCTAAAATGTAAGAACGGGATATTATGCCAATAGAAGTATAATATAGGTCATCTGTGGCACGTAAACCTCCTTTATCCGCAATTTTGTGGGAAGTTAAAAGGTCTCAATTCTCATTTTGCGTAATTTAGTAAGTTATGTGCATAAATTTTATAGATTAAAAATAGCAGGGAATGGTGATGAAACTGTTGGGTTTTATTAATTAAAACAAAAAGGTGTGAATGAAAAATGGTGGGAAAAGAAATAAAGGGAAATGAAATTTTGAATTAGTCCCTTTTACAAAGGAACTTTGTTCCCTGATCGGATAAGAAGAGGAAAAATTCTTGTGCTTATATATAGAAGCACTTCTTCTAGCTCTTAAAGAGTTGAGAAGAGAAGTAACCTTCGCGCCGTCGTCGTCCCTCCGCGTATGCTTGATTAATAATTTTTTGGACTAAATTTATTTTTCTTTTCCGTCATTTAATATTTCCTTCCCTAATATTTTTTAGCAGAATACTAATTAGAAATTTTGCGACATTATTTTCCAACGGTCAAATTCGCGATCTTCCGTTTAATAGAAATTCAAACTTTTTGTTGAATAGACACCTTATCAACGAACCTTTCCACCTGTTGGGACTCAACTTTGTTGGTTATAAATTGAGAGGCTCGGCCTCATTTTTCCATGACCAAATCTGAAAATCTCTCCCCTTTATCTTCTGCATTCTACATTATTTTTCAAAGCAAAAACGTAAGCATTTTATGTGATTTGCTCCGCCATTTGAGTTCGCCGCCGCTATCACAGAATAATTATTCCGTTCTATCTTGGAAGGAACTAATCCGAAACCTTGGAAAATTGTGAGGGGATTAAATTCCTTAAGGACACAATAAAACTTGTGGGCATGAAATTTTCTGTTTTTATTTTCTTAAACTAACGTCTTCTGATTTTCTAGTTTTGAATACAGAATTCAAACAAGCTTAGGGAATTTAATATTTATTTCTGTGTTCATCTTACTTTGTGGTTCGCGAGACTAAAATTTTAGCGATTTTCTACTCCCGTTTTGGAAATTAAATATCGAATTTTCTACTCTAGTTTAAGATTAAAGTCTTTGTGACTTTCTACTTAATCCAAGATTAAAAATCCTTGTGATTTTCAACTCGGTTGTTTGTATTTGGTTTGAAGATATAAAAACATCACCGAGATAATTCTGTTTGTTTCAATTTCTTTTACGGAAAAATGACAACAAGTATGGAACAATAAACGGTTATGTTAGGACGACTACTGCTGCAATGGCTACTGCGTCTTCAAGTCGCACAATGCCTGCACCAGCGATGGCACCGGCAGAAAAGTCCGAAAAATATTTCGGCGCGGACTTCAAGCGCTGGCAATAGAAAATGTTCTTCTACCTGACCACACTTAGTTTGCAGCACTTTATCAGCAAGGACGTTCCAATATTGGGAGAAGAATCTCCGGCTAATGAGCAGTTTATGGTCACGGAGGCATGGAAGCATTTTGACTTCTTGTGTGAAAATTATATCTTGAGTTGCTTGGAAGATGGCTTGTACAATGTCTACAGTATCATGGAAACTTCGAAAGAGTTGTGGACCGCTCTTGAAAAGAAGTACAAGATGGAAGATGCTGGACTTAAGAAGTTTGTTGTCGCAAAGTTCTTGGACTTTAAAATGGCTAACAGTAAGTATGTCATAACTCAAGTTCAAGAACTGCAAGTCATCGTTCATGATCTCCTTGCTGAAGATATATATCGAATCAATATTTTTATTAAAGATATTGATTATATTATTAATTCTAAATTTTTGATTGTAGGTATGGTTATAAATGAAGCGTTTCAAGTTGCAGCATTTATTGAAAAGTTGCCTCCAATGTGAAAGGACTTTAAAAACTACTTAAAACATAAGCGCAAGAAGATGATATTGGAAGACCTTATTGTTTGCCTAAGGATTGAAGAGGACAAAAAGGCTGCAGAAAAGAAGTCTCGTAAAAATTCAACAATAATGGGTGCAAATATTATTGAGGAAGCTTCAACGAGCAAAAAGAGAAAGAAGCCGTCTGGACCAAAGAATTACCAAGAAAAAAGAAGTTTAAAGGTAATTGCCACAATTTTTGAAAGACTGGACACAAGGCTGTTGACTGTCGTGCACCAAAGAAGGACAAAAAAGAAAAGCCAAGCAAAACATGGTTGAGAAGAATGATGAAATAGACGTTTTGTGTGACATGCTTTCTGAATGCAAACTAGTCGAAAATCCTAAAGATTGGTGGCTTGATTCTGGGGATACTCGTCATGCTTGTGCTAACAAGGAGTTGTTTACTTCTTATGCTCCCGCTGGTCCCGATAAGACAGTTTTATGGCATCACTACCGAAAAAATTGAAGGAATGGGCAAGATAGCTTTAAAGATGACTTCTGTCAGGATTGTGACTCTAACCGATGTTCTTCATGTTCCTGAAATGCGAAAAAATTTAGTCTCGGCGTCACTTCTAGTCAAGAACGGCTTTAAGTGTATTTTTGTTTCCGACAAGGTTGTCGTTAGTAAGAATGAAATGTATGCAGGAAAAGGTTACCTTACTGAGGTCTTTTTCAAACTCAATGTAATTGCCATTGATATGAATAAAATTCTACCTTCTTCTTACTTTCTTGAGTCAAATAAATTATGGTATAAATATTTAGGTCACTTCAACTTCAGAACTTTGCGAAAAATGATTAATTTGAAAGTATTGCCTAAGTTTGAATGCAATAACTCGAAATGTCAGATATGTATGGAATCAAAATATGTTAAACATTCTTATAAGTCGGTTGAAAGGAATTCAAATCCTTTAGACTTAATTCACACAGATATTTACGACATGAAGTCAATACCATCTCGCGGTGGAAAAAAGTATTTCATAACTTTATTGCTTTATGATGATAGTACTATATATATATATATATATATATATATATATATATATATATATATATATATAGACACACACACACACACTCACTTACTTAATAGTAAAGATGAAGCAATTGATGTATTCAAGCAATACAAAAATAAAGTTAAAACGCAACTAAACAAAAAGATCAAAATGATAAGAAGTGATAGGGGTGGTGAATATGAATCTCCTTTTGAAGAAATATGTTTGGAATATAGCATTATTCACCAAAGAACTGCCCCTTACTCATCGCAATCTAATGGAATTGCAGAAAGAAAGGATAGAACGTTAAAAGAGATGATGAATGCCTTGTTAATAAATTTTGGTTTACCTCAGAATTTATGGGGGGGGGGGGGGGGGGGCTATTCATACAGCTAACCGAATACTCAATCGAGTTCCCCATAACAAAACACAATCCATTCCATACGAAAAATGTAAAGGAAGGAAACCCAACTTAAAATATTTTAAAGTGTGGGGGTGTTTGGCTAAAGTGCAAGTCCCTAAACCTAAAATGGTAAAGATTGGACCAAAAACTGTCGATTGTGTTTTCTTAGGATATGAAACAAATAGTAAGGCATATCGTTTTCTGGTTCATAAATCAGAAAATTCCGACATTCATATTAATACGGTAATTGAATCAGAAAATGCTGAATTCTTTATAATATGTATGCGTATAAAAAAGAATGTAAGTCGTCTAGTGAAAAATCTAAGCTACCTCAACAAGAAGAAAAAGGAAAGTACTTTTAATGTGGAAAATCCAAGACGTAGTAAACGTCAAAGGACAACTACTTCCTTTGGACCAGATTTTGTGGCATTCTTGTTGGAAAATTAACCTCAAATTTAAGGAAGCAATGTCTTCCTCGGAAGCAAAATATTGGAAAGAGGCATTCAATAGTGAGATAGAATCCATATTAAGTAATCATACTTGGGAATTGATTGATCTTCCTCCGGGAAATAAACTTTGGGTTCTAAGTAAATATTCAAAAGAAAAATGAAAGCTGATGGTACTGCTAACAAATATAAGGCAAGATTAGTTGTTAAAGGGTTTAGGCAACGAGAAGTTCTTGATTACTTTGACACATACTCACCAGTAACGAGTATTACATCTATCCGGGTGTTAATAACGTTAGCCGCCGTGCATAGCCTTCAAATACATCAGATGGATATGAAGGCAACCTTCTTAAATGGAGAATTGGAGGAAGAAATTTATATGAAGCAACCTGAAAGGTTAGTAGTTCCCGAAAAAGAAAAGAAGGTGTGTCGACTTGTTAAGTCACTTTACGGACTAAAACAAGCACCAAAATAATGGCACGCAAAATTTGACCTAACAATGTTGTCAAATGATTTCAAGATCAATGAGTGTGACAAATGTGTTTACATTAAGAATACTCCAATCAAATAGTCATTATTTATTTATATGTGGATGATATGATAATAATGACTTAACGACATTGCTAACATAAATGCTACTAAGCGTATGCTTACTAGTAAGTTTGATATGAAAGACTTAGGAATTGCCGATTTAATTTTGGAATTTAAGATCCTTAAGACTTCTCAAGGTCTAGATGTAACGACCCGGCCGGTCGTTTTTGGAATTTACGCCCTGATCCCCCATTAACTGCTTCCCCTAAGTTCATTTCTGCTATTTTGGTTTGCCGGGGCGTTCGGTGTTGGGATTCGGAGTGTTTTGGGACACTTAGTCCCTAAATGAGAGCTTAAGAGTTGAAAAATGGTCCGTAATTGGAATAGTGTGAAGACGGCTTCGGAATGGAAATCTGATGGTTCCGTTAGCTCCGTTAGGTGATTTCGGGGTTGGGAGCGTGTTCGGAATGTATTTTGGAGGCTCGTAGCTCATTTAGGCTTGAAACGCCGAAGTTTGAATTTTTGAAGTTTCCGGTCCGATAGTGAGTTTTTGATCCGAGGGTCGGATTGGAATTCCGGAAGTTGCAGTAGCTCCGTCATGTCATTTGGGATGTGTGTGCAAAATTTCAGGTCATTCGAGCGAGGTTTGGTTAGGTTTTTGATCGAAAGCGTGTTTTGTTGGAATTTGAAGTTCTTAGGCTTGAATTCTTGATTAATTCGTGTTTCCGGCGTTGTTTTAGGTGGTTTAAGGATTGGTACAAGTTTGAATGATGTTATGGGATATGTCCGTAGGTTTGGTTGAGGTCCCGGGGGCCTCGGGTGTGTTTCGGGTGCTCAACGGAGCACTTTGGAGTTGGAAAATGTTGCAGAAAATCCCTTCAGCTGTTGCAGAACCTTTCTTCATTGCGATCGCATCAATAACCATGCGATCGCGTAGTGCAATTCTGGAGGGGGACCAAACCCTTCTATGCGATCGCATAAGCTGTCCGCGATCGCACAGTTCAGCTCTCACCTCTTCTGCGATCGCAATACCTTGGTTGCGTTCGCATTGAACAATTTCTGGACCTTCCAATTTTACTCTTCTGCGATCGCATTACTCCTTATGCGTTCGCATAGTCCATTTTCTGGGCTTCCCATTTTTTTCTCTATGCGATCGCATGCCTACTCCTGCGATCGCGTAGAACAAAATCCCTGGGCAGATATAAACATTTCAAAACGAGGGTTTGGCCATTTTTAACAAAACTCAAGCTAGAGAGCTCGGATTTGGGAGAAATTTAGAAGGTTTTTCAAGAGCAACGATTGGATTTGGGCCATTTGGAGTCGGATACTCGTGGCAAGAGCGTGGTTTCTAGTTGATATCGAGCCGGTTCGAGGTAAGTGGCTTGTTTAACCTTGTGTGGGGGACCTTTCCCCTTAGGATTTGTTATTTGTTGATTTGAGTGCCTTGTACGCGAGGTGACGAGCGCGTAATTGAGCCAATTGTTGAAAATTCGGTTTTCTTAAGATATTGAGATTGAGTTCCTTTCATATTTGCTTTATTCTACTTGCAATTGTAACCTGTGTTAGATTAGGAAAGCATGTTTAGTTGATTTAACTTGCCTAATTGCTTAAGTTGCCTTGACTGTACTACGTGAAGCATGCTAGGTCAGTACTACCTGTTTCTTGTCTTTTGTACTTCGTTTCCGTGTACCTTCTGGTTGTGATTGCGCATTTACATTGGGACTACGGATGTGGGATTCCGGTAGCTCCCCCCTTGTTTGTTTACTTTGGGACTGCGAGTTCGATTCCCGATAGATCCCCCTGCACTTTTACTTTGGGACTGCGGGTTCGATTCCCGATAGATCCCCCTGTACATTGATGGTTGGACTACGGGACGGTATTCCGGGAGATCCTTCGGATGTACATATATGATGGACTACGGGACGGTATCCCGGGAGATCTACTAGACAGTTGAGGAAAAGGGCTACAGGACGGTATCCTGGGAGACCCTCATTGTTATCATTGGTATTGAGCTGTGTTTACTCTGTGTTTATTCTGTACTCGTGTAGTTGTTATAGCCTCGTTGACTTGTCTTATCTCACTGCTGTACTTATTATATCTGTCAGATTTTTATATTGTTAAATTATTATTATTATTATATTTTGTCTCAGTAGGGCCCTGACCTTCCTCGTCACTACCCAACCGAGGTTAGGCTTGGCACTTACTGAGTACCGCTGTGGTGTACTCATGCCCTTCCTGCGCATGTTTTTCATGTGCAGATCATCCAGGTACCTTCGCTCAGGCGCACTATCAGTGAGGCAGGAGGACTACGGAGACTTCGAGNAAGTTTGATTCCATTTGGGTTATTGTGGACCGGCTGACCAAGTCCGCTCATTTCATTCCTGTGTGTACCACTTATTCATCGGAGCGATTGGCGGAGAGTTTATCAGGGAGATCGTCCGTCTGCATGGTATTCCAGTTTCTATCATTTCGGACAGAGGTACTCAGTTTACATCGCGGTTCTGGAGAGTTGTGCAGCAGGAGTTGGGCACTCGGGTGGAGTTGAGCACAGCATTTCACCCCCAGACGGACGGACAGTCCGAGCGCACTATTCAGATTCTTGAGGACATGCTCCGTGCGTGCGTGATTGAGTTTGGAGGGTCTTGGGATCATTTCCTGCCATTGGCGGAGTTTGCTTATAACAACAGTTATCAGTCCAGCATTCGGATGGCGCCGTATGAGGCTTTATATGGCAGGAGGTGTAGATCTCCGATGGGTTGGTTCGAGCCGGGTGAGGCCAGGCTATTGGGTACAGAGATGGTTCAGGATGCATTGGAGAAGGTCAAGGTGATTCAGGACAGACTCCGTACCGCCCAGTCTAGACAGAAGAGTTACGAACAGGAAGGTTCGTGATGTTTCATATATGGTTGGTGAGCGGGTTCTGCTTCGGGTCTCGCCTATGAAGGGCGTCATGAGGTTTGGAAAGAAAGGGAAGTTGAGTCCGAGGTTTATTGGCCCTTTTGAGATCTTGAGGCGAGTTGGGGAGGTTGCCTATGAGCTTGCCTTACCTCCCAGTTTGGTTGGAGTTCATCCGGTATTTCATGTTTCGATGCTCCGGAGATATCACGGGGATCCGTCGCATGTGTTGGATTTCAGTTCAGTCCAGGTGGACAAGGATCTATCCTATGTTGAGGAGCCAATGGCTATTTTGGACAGTCAGATCAGGAAGTTGAGGTCAAAGAACATCGCTTCAGTGAAGGTTCAGTGGCGGGGTCAGCCGGCCGAGGAGGCGACTTGGGAGACCGAGCAGGATATGCGCAGCCAGTACCCTCATCTTTTCACTACTTCAGGTATGTTCTCTATGCTCGTTTGAGGACGAACGAATGTTTAAGTGTAGGAGGATGTAACGACCCGGCCGGTCATTTTTGGAATTTACGCCCCGATCCCCCATTAACTGCTTCCCCTAAGTTCATTTCTGCTATTTTGGTTTGCCGGGGCGTTCGGTGTTGGGATTCGGAGTGTTTTGGGACACTTAGTCCCTAAATGAGAGCTTAAGAGTTGAAAAATGGTCCGTAATCGGGACAGTGTGAAGACGACCTCGGAATGGAAATCCGATGGTTCCGTTAGCTCCGTTAGGTGATTTCGGGGTTGGGAGCGTGTTCGGGATGTATTTTGGAGGCTCGTAGCTCATTTAGGCTTGAATTGCCGAAGTTTTAAAGTTTCCGGTCCGATAGTGAGTTTTTGATCCGAGGGTCGGATTGGAATTCCGGAAGTTGCAGTAGCTCCGTCATGTCATTTGGGATGTGTGTGCAAAATTTCAGGTCATTCGGGCGAGGTTTGGTTAGGTTTTTGATCGAAAGCGTGTTTTGTTGGAATTTGAAGTTCTTAGGCTTGAATCCTTAATTAATTCGTGTTTCCGGCATTGTTTTAGGTGGTTTAAGGATTGGTACAAGTTTGAATGATGTTATGGGATATGTCCGTAGGTTTGGTTGAGGTCCCGGGGGCCTCGGGTGTGTTTCGGGTGCTCAATGGAGCACTTTGGAGTTGGAAAATGTTGCAGAAAATCCCTTCAGCTGTTGCAGAACCTTTCTTCATTGCGATCGCATCAATAACCTTGCGATTGCGTAGTGCAATTCTGGAGGGGGACCAAACCCTTCTATGCGATCGCATAAGCTGTCCGCGATCGCACAGTTCAGCTCTCACCTCTTCTGCGATCGCAATACCTTGGCTGCGTTCGCATTGAACAATTTCTGGACCTTCCAATTTTACTCTTCTGCGATCGCATTACTCCTTATGCGTTCGCATAGACCATTTTCTGGGCTTCCCATTTTTTTCTCTATGCGATCGCATGCCTACTCCTGCGATCGCGTAGAACAAAATCCCTGGGCAGATATAAACATTTCAAAACGAGGGTTTGGCCATTTTTAACAAAACTCAAGCTAGAGAGCTCGGTTTTGGGAGAAATTTCGAAGGTTTTTCAAGAGCAACGATTGGATTTGGGCCATTTGGAGTTGGATACTCGTGGCAAGAGCGTGGTTTCTAGTTGATATCGAGCCGGTTCGAGGTAAGTGGCTTGTTTAACCTTGTGTGGGGGACCTTTCCCCTTAGGATTTGTTATTTGTTGATTTGAGTGCCTTGTACGCGAGGTGACGAGCGCGTAATTGAGCCAATTGTTGAAAAACCGATTTTCTTAAGATATTGAGATTGAGTTCCTTTCATATTTGCTTTATTCTACTTGCAATTGTAACCTGTGTTAGATTAGGAAAGCATGTTTAGTTGATTTAACTTGCCTAATTGCTTAAGTTGCCTTGACTGTACTACGTGAAGCATGCTAGGTCAGTACTACCTGTTTCTTGTCTTTTGTACTTCGTTTCCGTGTACCTTCTGGTTGTGATTGCGCATTTACATTGGGACTACGGATGTGGGATTCCGGTAGCTCCCCCCTTGTTTGTTTACTTTGGGACTGCGAGTTCGATTCCCGATAGATCCCCCTGCACTTTTACTTTGGGACTGCGGGTTCGATTCCCGATAGATCCCCCTGTACATTGATGGTTGGACTACGGGACGGTATTCCGGGAGATCCTTCGGATGTACATATATGATGGACTACGGGACGGTATCCCGGGAGATCTACTAGACAGTTGAGGAAAAGGGCTACAGGACGGTATCCTGGGAGACCCTCATTGTTATCATTGGTATTGAGCTGTGTTTACTCTGTGTTTATTCTGTACTCGTGTAGTTGTTATAGCCTCGTTGACTTGTCTTATCTCACTGCTGTACTTATTATATCTGTCAGATTTTTATATTGTTAAATTATTATTATTATTATATTTTGTCTCAGTAGGGCCCTGACCTTCCTCGTCATTACCCAACCGAGGTTAGGCTTGGCACTTACTAAGTACCGATGTGGTATACTCATGCCCTTCCTGCGCATGTTTTTCATGTGCAGATCATCCAGGTACCTCCGCTCAGGCGCACTATCAGTGAGGCAGGAGGACTACGGAGACTTCGAGGTAGATCTGCTGCGTCCGCAGACCGACGAGTCTCCTTCTTACTCTATCTTTAGTACTTAGTTTTCCTTCTTCGGTTGTTAGAAATTCTGGAGTTTGGAACCTTTACTATACACTTCTGTAGCCTGTGTTGCCCGTGAGTTTCCGGGTTTTGGGAACTGTTTTAGACTTGTGATATTGAGTTGTACTTGCCAAGTGGCATTCAGTACAGTTACCTTTAGATATTTGATTTGATTTTCTTTATTTTTCCTCAATTATTATATTTCCGCAAATGTTAGGCTTACCTGGTCATGGAAACCAGGTGCCGTCATGACATGTTCACGGTTGGTGAACTAGGGTCGTGACACTAGCTTTGTCTCAATCTCATTATATTAAAATGGTACTTGAAAAGTTCAAATATATGGACTTTAAAGTTGCAAGAACGACAATTGATTTAAACCATACTCTTGTGAAGAATAAAGGTCAAAGCAAGTCTCAATTGAAATATGCTTGAGGGTTGGGAAGTTTGATGTATATTATGAATTGTACACGACCTGATATAGCTTGTGCGATAAGTAAGCTTAGTCGATATTCAAGTAATCCCGACCTAGCTCATTGGATAGCAATGAAACGAGTTTTGGGGTATTTGAAATATACCCCGAGACTATGCATTGCATTACAATAATTATCCTACAGCTATTGAGGGATATAGCGATGCAAATTGGATCACCGGATCAACATAATCAAGATCCACAAGTGGATAAGTTTTTACCATTGGTGGAGGAGCAGTTTCTTGGAAGTCTTCCAAACAGACATGTATCGCCCGCTTTACAATGGAGTCTCAGTTTATAGCTTTAAACAAGGTCGGTGAAGAAGCTGAATGGCTTCGAAATTTCTTGGAAGATATTCCATTTTGGCCCAAACATTTGGAACCTATATGCATACATTGCGTTATGTATAAAGGAAAATCTGGTAACAGACGATGAAGACATAATACCGTTAGACAGCTACTCTCAAGTGAAATTATCGCAATTGACTATGTAAAGTCAAAAGATAATGTATCGGATCCGCTTACAAAAGGCCTAACTAGAGAGGCGATTGAGAAGTCATCAAAGGGAATGAGACTATGGACGAGGACAAGTCACTGTGGTGGTAACTCTACCTAGAAGACCGGAGATCCCGAGATCTAGGTGCAAGGAGATCAAACAAAGTCATTAGTGACGGTTCAACATTGTCAAATAAAATTTTGGTCCATTCTTATGATGAAGACAATGTTCAGTACCAAGGATAAAACATTAAGGCTTTTTAATGGTTTCTAAGTTTGATACGGCGTATATCAGATAGTGTATCTACGGGATAACACGTTCAAGAATCACCTATATAAGTGTGAAGTGTAAGCCGCTTCAAGAAGAATTTGTAATACCAGTTCTCTACGCACTTATGAAACTAGTGAGTGTTCATGGCTGAAACGAACACAACAATGAGAATCAAAGACGGTTAAGAGTTGATTGTGTGACGTATGGATGTCTAGGTATACACCAAAGTTTTATGGTTCAAAGATATCAAATCTACCGATTGAACGAGTATATCCGATATATGTTCACTATGGAAAGTTCAAAGGGAAACCTACTTATTCAGATGCGATTAATCCTTACTTGCGAATCACACAATTTTTTCATGCATGTTTTCCGAATAGCCATTCTCAATTCATGTGGAGATTGTTGGGTTTTATTAATTAAAACAAAAAGGTGTGAATTAAAAATGGTGGGAAACAAATAGAGAAAAATAAAATTTTGGATTAGTCCCTTTTACAAAGTAACTTTGTCCCTCATTGGATAGGAAGAGGAAAATTCTTGTGCTTATATATGAAAGCACTTCTTCTAGCTCTTAAAGAGTTGAGAAGAGAAGCAAGCCTCGTGTTGTCGTTGTCCCTCATAATTAGATTTGGATTTGGATTTGATTGATTGATAATTTTTTGGACCAAATTTATTTTCCTTTTCCGTCATTTAATATTTCCTTTCCTAATATTTTGCGCGAAAATATTAATTTGAAATTTTGCGGCATTATTTTCCAACGGTCAAATTCGCGACCAAATATTCCGTTTAACAGAAATTCAAACTTTCTGATGAATAGACACCTTATCAACGAACAGGCACCTTCGCACCTGTTGGAACTCAACTTTGTTGGCTATAAATAGAGAGGCTCGGCCTCATTTTTCCACGACCGAATCTGAAAATCTCTCCCCTCTATCTTCTGCATTCTGCATTGTTTTTCAAAGCAAAAACGTAAGTATTTTGTATGATTTGCTCCGCCATTTGAGTTCGCCGAAATTCTATGATTTGAAGTGCCGCTATCACAGAATAGTTATTCCGTTCTATCCTGGGAGAAATTAATCCGAAACATTGGGCAACTGTGAGGGGATTAAATTCCTTAAGGATACACAAGAAACTTGTGGGCTCGAAATTTTCTGTTTTTGTTTTCTTAAACTAACGTCTTCTGATTTTGAATACATAATTCAAACAGAAACTAGCTCTTCGAGATGCAAAAGAAATCTTGTGACAAGGAAAAATTTGTTGTAGAAATGACACCGGATAGTCACTCGAAAGGGCAGCTATTTAAGAATCAGCCAACGCATCCTGAATTTTATTTTTTCGGTTTAATTTTTCATGACACAAATGCCTTGAATTATCCTAAAATTAAAAATTTTAAGACTAAATAAATAATGGTAGTCCTAAGAATGACCGTTTGTGTACTCCCCCAAATTTGATCCACCAAATAGAAGACATTTTCATTGGATTCTCACCTTTGGGTTTCTGCTGTTTGTACTTGAATCCAATTGAAGGACCATCAACCAACGCATCCCATTTTCTCCCTGTCTTTTCCTAAATCCTTTATGTGGGAAATACATCATCATCTTCACTCTGTTTTTATTTTTATATTTTTTTCATTTCTTATAGTTCCATGATCAATGAAGGCATGAACCATCTCACCCTTTTCAATTTACTTATTACGACCCTTTCCTCCTCTAATTAATTTGATGACTAATGAAATTGACTTCTTGTTGTTGTGATGTTATTATTTTACTAGTCCTAAATGGAGTATATTAAACAGAAAGTTCAGCTGAAATTGTACTATCATCTTTGTCAAGTCAGAGAATGAAGAAGAGCAAATGGTAACCCCAAATTCAATTAATTATAAAAAGAATAAAATTTTGTCATCCCGTTGTTGTCCTGTGTGAATGTGACTGCGTCCGCAAATTCTCTCATCTTTTCCCAATTGGAATAAACAAAATGATAGTCTTTATTTTTTACATGGAGAAAAACAGGGAGAAAATTGAATGTTCTCTAAAGAGTTTTATTCAAGTCCATTACTCCATTATTTCTTTTCTTTTATGTACCAAAAATATTACTGTATTTCTTTTCTTTTCATTTCCGCAAGTGAGAGTCGAAATTGGATTAGCAGAAAAATCAATAATCAGATTCACGAGACTAAAATTGTCATTCTGCTATAGCAGCGACATTGCCAATTTTTCTATACAAACGCTAAAAACTAATCGAAATTTTTCCCAAGGGTAAAAGATCAGAATAACGCTAAGAATGCACTGGACCTGGACTCACGGTCACGGGGCTCGGAGGGCTCAATGTTGGAGGCAGAGGCGGCGAGGATACAATTGTAGCTGCAGGCGGTGGCGCTAAATTAGGAGTTTCAGGGGTAGGATTTCTGCTTTAGGTATCTGTTTGGCAGGTGGAACAGAGACAGAGAGGGTCTGTTCCTTTGGCTTTTTTCACTTTTTGTATGTTGTTATACTACTCTTCTCTTTCTTTTCTTTCTTGTCATGCTTGTTTTGGAAGTTGGGACTCAAGTGGAATATGTTTGAGTGAGCACATTTGGGTCTTGGGGGTGCAGGAAATGTGTAGGGATGGAGGAGAAGATGGGGATTTTGAGGTTTGCTTATTTAGCATGTGATACCAACCAATTAAGGGAGAAAGAGACCATTATTTAATGTGCTTTAACTAACGTTTGTTTTGCCTGTTACCTTCTATTAATTGGCTGTTAGCCACTACAACTGCAAGGTTGGACTGGTTGGTATAATTCTTAGGCCCGTTTTGCCAAAATAAATTTGAGTTTTATTTTCAAAACTCATGTTTGACCTTAAATTTTGCCCATATTTTGGCCGAATTCCAAAATTGAGCTGATTTTGGGCCAAAATCCCAAAATTTGGAAATTATATACATATTTTCCAAAATAAAGTTGGAAAATATGTTTTGAAAACGTATGTCCAACACATTTTCATCTTCAAACCAAACTTCACCCAGATCAGATTTTCAAAATAAATTTGGGATCGTAATCAAACGCTAGCTTAATCACCTGCTACCTCCGGTCCACTTTAAATGACTTTTTTTTTGGCTATTTCACATAAATTAAAAAATTTACCTTTTATCATTAATTAACCCTTAAATTGCTCATTGGAAATATAGCAACCTACTCCTACGTTCCTTACCCAAGTGCAACTTTGGAAAGAAAAAACTAATTCCTTCTTGATAATTGAAAAAAACAAATATTGTGGACCAAAAAAAAAAGGGCAAAAAATCACTTAAAATGGAAACACTTAAAATGAAGCTTCTGATCCGACCTAATTGAAAATGTGTCTCATAACTTCCTCAAACTTTCACAATTGCAGTCCCCAACCCTCAAATAGAAAGAAAAAACGCAATTGACGGACACATTATTCAACCAATCCTATAGGCTCTACCCCTATTTCAAGCCCCAACCCCTACGGAGTGGCCATACCGGGCATACTATCTACTCCCTCCGGTCTATGGGTGTTAAACGGGTGGGTCGGGCCTGTGTTATTTGAACCCGTACGGGTTTGGTTCCGGGCCGGTTCCGGGTTAGGTCTTAACGGGTTCGGGTTTATCCGGGTAAAAATTGAACCGTAAGGGTTACGGATTGAGGGGGCCGGGCCGGGCCGGGTTTATTATTTTTTTAATTTTTTTTTTTTTTGTAATTTTGTATAACTATTCTGATTTAGAACCAAATAAGTATCTTCACTTGACTCAGCAAATTTTGAAGTCTTTTTTGGATTTTCTCTTAGACCATAATCAGCAATTGGAGAAGTTGCTTCAATAAATGGAAGCTTCTTTTTAGTCTGATCAATGGAAGAATTGATCAAATGAGACCTCATATGACCCCCTAAGGATCTACCACAAGGGAAACTTTTGTTGCAAAACTTGCATATATACTTCAGTTCTTGATCTTCTTTCATTGAATTTAGTAAAAATTCAAGAAACAACAATCCAATCAGATGATCAAGAAAAGAATCGAACTTTTACTAGTATTCCTCACAACAGCAAAAACAACAATAAAAAAAATCCAGTGAATTCTCGTGGAGTCTAGGGAGGACAAGATGAACTCAACCTTATCCCTATCCTGGAAAGGCAGAGAGACCCTCGGCTATTAGTATTCCACACAAGCTCAAAAATATGTTTGAACTCTACATACCATTCTACTAAACCAACAAGCTAATGATACAGAGTCAACCAAGAAAAAACAGAACAAATTATAAACCAGATAAGAAGCTGAAATATGAAATGGGGTTTCAGAATTCTGAATTTTTAGCTCAAAAAAATGAACTTTTGATCAATAACAAGATTTACTAGGCAAGAAAAGAGAGCTGAAGAAGCTGGTGGATAAACAAGCTACTAAAAGGAGAGAAGAAAATTTGAAGTATTACTAGTAGTTGAAAGAAAAGCTTGAACTTGTGAGAATTTTCTCTGTATATTTATTCACTGAAGTACTGTTGCTTATATACAGCCTTATCTATAGATACAGAAATTGTAAATAAAATATTCCTATACACTTGTCCTATTTTCTATTGGCTAGTGGTATAACTAACTTAACAAAATTATTCTTTACAATGTGAGCATGTGCTCACTCACGTGTATCAGCATAATTAAAATGAATGGTCCAAATCTGTCTTTGTCTTCTAATCCAGTGGTCAAGATTAGAACTTAGGATTTGAATATCAAGGGCTACTATTTTGCCACGTCATGTACTACTAAAGACTTCAGACATAAGTCCAAAATTTGCTTAGTAAACTCTGAAGCTTTACACCTTCTTCTTCATTGTAGCATCTGTTTCTTTCTTCTTCTTCGCTTCTTCATCCATTGAATTATCATGGGGGTTCTGTTCTTCAACATCCCCCCTCAAGGTGGAGGGGAGAGAATGGACTCCCAGCTTGCACAAAATACCCCGATGAGAACCCCCAGATAAGGGTTTGGTAAATAGATCTGCGAGCTGAGAGTCCGACGGAACAAAATGGAGAGAGATTAAACCAGACAAAAATTGTTGACGAACAAAGTGACAATCCAACTCCACATGTTTGGTGCGTTCATGAAAGACGGGGTTACGAGCTATGTGAATGGCAGCTTGACTGTTAGAGTGAAGAGGGACAGGCAAAGTGGGATGGACTGTGAAATCGGCCAAAAGACGAACAAGCCATGTAATCTCAGCCGTGACTCGACGCATTGAACGATATTCAGCTTTGGCGGATGATAAAGAGATGGATGCTTGTTTCTTAGATTTCCAGGAAATGGGGGCTCCTCCAAGGGTAATAAAAAATCCACTCACTGAACGACGTGAATCACGACAGGCGGCCCAATCAGCGTCGCAAAAAGCCATCAAATCAAAAGAAGGATGGGAAGATAAAAGGATCCCTTGTGAGGGATCTGTGCGAAGATACCTTAGGACACGTTGAGCAGCAGAAAGATGAGAAACACAAGGTTTTTGCATGTATTGGCTCAGAGAAAGAACAACAAAAGAGAGATCAGGTCTAGTATTTGTCAGATAATTTAGTTTACCAACTAAATGGTGATAAATGGTTGGATCATCCAAAGGAGGGCCCAAATCTGCCTGAAGCTTAGTGGAAGGATCCAGTGGAGAAGAAATTCGAGACCCTGTGCAGTGGAACTCCTGCAGTAATTCCAAGGTAAATTTCCTTTGACTGATGATGAACCCCTGTTTTTCTCTGAGTATTTCCATGCCTAGAAAATAGTGAATGTTGCCTAAGTGTTTCACCTTGAATTCTGAATGAAGAAAAGCAATTATATGTTCTATTTCTGCACCATCATCCCCTGTGAGGAGGATGTCATCCACATGCACTGCTAAGATAGAAACTAGCTCACCATTTACCTTGTAGAATAGAGAATAGTCATTTAGTGAGCTAGAATATCCCTTAAAACTCAGGGCACCAGCAAGCCTAGCATACCATTGCCTGGAGGCTTGTTTGAGCCCATAGAGAGATTTCTTCAGCAAACAGACCTGATTTGGTTTAGGAGGAGATACACCTGCAGGAAATTTCATGTAAACCTCTTCCTGCAACTCTCCATGTAGAAAGGCATTATTCACATCAAGTTGTGAAACTGCCCAACCTTTCTTCACAGCAACAGTTAAAAGACACCTGATGGTTGTCATCTTTACCACAGGTGAAAAGGTCTCAAAATAATCAATTCCCTCCCTTTGAATGTCTCTCCTGACTACTAACCTAGCTTTCAATCTTTCCACAGTCCCATCTGAGTGATGTTTGACCTTGTACACCCATTTACAAGGTAAGGCTTTCTTCCCTGTAGGTAAATCCACCACATCCCAAGTGTGATTTAATTGTAATGCTGCAATTTCTGCATCCATAGCTGCTTTCCAGCCTGGGTGAATAGAAGCCTGTGCATAGCTGTTAGGTTCAGATATGGTTGAGAGTGAGTGAACAAGGTGTTGATTGGTGGCAGTAAGGGCAGTAAAGGAAAAAACAGTAGGTGGGGGAGGTTGTGTGAAATAGGAACTAGTGAGGTCAGATAGGATAATGGCATTGCAGACATAGTCCTGTAGGTAGGTAGGTCTTTAGGATATTCTTTCAGATTTCCTAATGGGTGGTGGAGGTGTAGGAATCACATTCCTGGATATAGGCTTAATAGGTGAATATGAAGGAGTATAGGAATCTCCTAGCATAGGTGAATGATGAGGCATAGGGAGTGAATTAGGACTGGAAATGGGTGTAGAAACTTTGTCAAGAGTAGGAGAATCGGGTGAAGGTACTGGGAGAAGATCAGGTGAGGGACAAGCAGGGTTAGGATCTGAAGATGAAATAGAAGGTGGAGTCATATCTGATGTAGGAGTGTGGTTAAGAGGGAAGTAGGTAGTAGAATATGGGGAATGAAAAGGAAAGAGATGTTCATGAAATTTGATGTCCCTGGAAACAAACACTCTTTTTGTCTCTTTGTCCAGAACCTTATAACCTTTTTGACCTTGTGCATACCCTAAAAATACACAAGCCTTAGCTCTGGGTGCAAACTTATCTCTGTGTTTAGGTAAGGTTGAAACATAGCATAGACACCCAAAACTTCTCAGGACTTCATAGGTAGGTTCTTTCCCATACAAAACTGCATAAGGTGTCTTTCCGTCTAACACTTTGGAAGGGAATCTGTTGATCAAAAATGTGGCAGTCAATACACATTCTCCCCAATATTGGAGAGGAACCTTGGACTGAAACAGTAAACCCCTTGCAATTTCCAGAAGATGCCTATGTTTCCTCTCCACTATCCCATTCTGTTGAGGTGTGGACACACAAGATGTCTCATGAATGATCCCCTGTTCCTGAAGGTATTTAGTCTCCTGTGTTCCCTTTCCCAATTCCCATGCATTGTCTGATCTTACCCTTCTTACTTGCTTGTTAAATTGCCTTTCTACCATAGATAGAAAAGACTTCAGAACTGTAAAGGCATTGCACTTGGTACTCAATAAAAAGGTCCAAGTAGCCCTACTAAAATCATCAACTATGGTCAAGAAATAATTGTAACCATTGTATGTAGTGGTCTTAAAGGGTCCCCAAGTATCTATGTGAATGAGATCAAAAGGAGATTTAGTCCTGATTTGGCTAGTGGGAAAAGGAAGCCTAGTTTGCCTTGCCTTAGCACAAATTTCACACACATTATTAAAATTTGAAGGAAAATGAATGAAACTGAGTTTTCTCATTACTGAAAAGGGCAAATGCCCCAACCTGACATGCCATTGAATTACACCTGAAACAGTACTAGCAAATACTGGAATGGAAAGGGGAGCTTTACTAGATACTAAATTGGAATTGCTTCCTTTTGGAACAGAAATTACACTTGGACTGAATTGAATTCTAGATTGTAAACCTCTAGGCTGGAGTAGATACAAACCATCTTTTACTTCACCAAAAACGTGTCCCCTCCTCATTAAAGGGACCTGCAAAAGACATTTGCTAGAAGTGAGGTTGATCATGCATTGAAATTGAGTACATAACCTATGAACAGAGAGTAAGTTATACTTAAAAGATGGAACATATAGTACTCTTTCTAGAATCATATCAGGTTGAATGCAAATTTGTCCTATGTGTGTGACAAAGAGTTGAAAAGAATTAGGCAAACTTATATGTAAAGGGACAGGCAAAGGTGATAAAGTGAGGAAGGATTTGGAGTCAAAACACATATGTTCTGAGGCACCTGAGTCAATAATCCAGGTTTTAGTGTTAAAAACAGCAAGACAAGTGCCTGAGTATTTAAGAATGGTACCAGCAACAGCATTGGCACTAATTTCTGAGTTTCCACTTCCTGAATTTCCAGTTTGCACCTGTTTAATTAAATTCACCAGTTCAGTAACCTGTTCTTTACTGAAAAACTGAGTCTGATTGTTTGTAGTTCCTCCATTGTGCTCATCTGCATGTACATGTCCCTGCTGGTCTGCTACTGTAGCATTTGCTTTGATTGTTCCTTGAAGATTTGCACCCTTAGTGAATTGAAACTCCTCAGGGAATCCAATAAGCCTGTAACAATCAGCCCTCACATGTCCTATTTTTGAGCAATAGCTACAACTAACATTAGGATTGAATTTGGACTTCCTTGGCTTGGATTTATACTGTGTGTTGATTGATTTCTGTTGAGGATTCCATCCTTTCTATGATTGACTGCTTTTCTGTGGAAACTTATTCTGTGTTCCTACCATGAAAGAAGCCCCATCAGTAGGATACTGTGGGCTCATGTAAATCTCCCTTTGACTTTCATCTTGTAGTAACAGTGAGTAGGTTTGATCCATGCTAGGGGTAGGAGTAAGCATGAGAACATTTCCCCTTGCTTGTGCATAAGCATCATTCAAACCCATTAGAAACTGTATCACCCTCTGATCTTCCATGAATTTAGCCATTTTCCTTTTGCCCTCACAATACATGCACAAGTACATCCTAAATATGAGTTAAGAGAGTCCAAATCATCCCAAAGTCTCTTAAGTGTGGTGAAATAAGCTGATATACTGCTGTTTCCTTGGATTATCTTTGAAATTTCCTTTTGCAGATGGTACAACTTGGCTCCACTAGACTGACCAAATCTGTGCTCCAGACTGCTCCAGAGGTCCTTAGCTGTTCTTGAGTAAATGACACTGTCACCTATCTCTTTTGTCAAGGAGTTAAGCAACCAAGAGGTAACCATGTCATTACATCTACTCCATAGCGGGTAATCCTTGTCATCCAATTTTGGTTCAACACAAGATCCATTGATAAATTCAAGCTTATTTTTTGCAGAGATTGCAATGAGTACAGACCTTTTCCATCCAGGAAATCCTCTACCATCAAATGGTGAGCTAACCAATGGCATTCCTGGAGTGTCGGAGGAATGCAAATGAAGAGGGTGATTGGAGTCATTTGTTGCTCCAGTGCTGGTTGATGCAAAAACTGTGAGATCAGTTGCAGCTTCTGTTCCAAGCATGATTCAGAGAAGGAGATGATGCTGATTAGATAAATATTTAGAGATTAGAGAAAATTTGTGAATGGATCGAGCTAAAACTGCTCTGATACCATGAAAGAAAAGCTTGAACTTGTGAGAATTTTCTCTGTATATTTATTCACTGAAGTACTGTTGCTTATATACAGCCCTATCTATAGATACAAAAATTGTAAATAAAATATTCCTATACACTTGTCCTGTTTTCTATTGGCTAGTGGTATAACTAACTTAACAAAATTATTCTTTACAATGTGAGCATGTGCTCACTCACGTGTATCAGCATAATTAAAATGAATGGTCCAGATCTGTCTTTGTCTTCTAATCCAGTGGTCAAGATTAGAACTTAGGATTTGAATATCAAGGGCTACAATTTTGCCACGTCATGTACTACTAAAGACTTCAGACATAAGTCCAAAATTTGCTTAGTAAACTCCGAAGCTTTACACCTTCTTCTTCATTGTAGCATCTGTTTCTTTCTTCTTCTTCGCTTCTTCATCCATTGAATTATCATGGGGGTTCTGTTCTTCAACAGTAGTTTACTGTCTCTCTCCAGTTTTTCTCTCTCTTACAAATTACAATGCTAAATTTGGAATTAGAAGGAGAAAACCATGCATGGAAGCAAAAGATAAAAAGAAGAGGTGAAGGGGAAAATGGTAGTAACACGTGTACTTAACTGAGAATACTACGCTAACCCAAATCCGACGGCTGACATTAATTTGAGCATCTCTATGGCTGAGCTGACCTTAGCTAGCTATTAAGGATAAGGAAGCCCACAACTTCAAGTGATTTAAAAAAGGCAGCTCGATGCATACGATATTTTGTGTTCTTGCAGGGTTTGGGGAAGGGTCGCATTTTAAAAGGTGTAATATCGAGGCGGATCCAGAATTTAAACTGTTTGAGTTCAACTTTTAATGTTTTTAACATTGAACTCATTAATTATATTTTTAAAGTTATGGATTCATATTCAATATTTTTGTGATTTTAATGATTTTTACATATAAATTTTTATTTCGCGTCGAAAGTTATGGGTTCAATTGAACCCGTCGGTATAACATTACTCTAACGTAAGTATTAATGGCTGCTTCCATGACTCGAGCCCATAACCTATAGGTCACACGGAGACAACTAACATTGCTCCAAAGCTTTCCTTGTAAGTTATAGAAGAAATAAACAAAAATTCCACTATATGGTCATCTCGTTTATTTTCCTAATTATTCTATTTTTCCAAAGACTTGTAGGTCCTGCCAGCTCCTTTCCTTTGCTGTTGCTTCACTTGCTAAGTCATTCGGTATATATAGTATAAATCAAGCTCTTACTTTTATTAGCAAAAAAAAAAAAAAAAGAATCTTATTCTATTTTATTTTACATAATGACAAAAGATTTACATTGTATTGTTATAATAAATTAGTGTTAGAACCCGCGCGATGCGCGGATGAATATTAATCTTATAAAATTATGATATAATATATCATATTATTTTAATAAATATTATTTATATTTTATTATTTAGTGTACATAAAAATAATAAAATTTATANTGGCGAACGGGCCCTAGCATATGTAAAAGATGTGAGAAGAAGAGAGAGTGAAAGCAATAGTTGTGAGAACACAAATTTAACTCCATAACTTTTAGAAGCAATGGTTGTAAGAACACATATTTTGAATTTGCAAAAGCTGATGTTTTCAAAATATGTAGAATATGTGCTAGGTCGGGTAAAGCTTAAAAACATGGGTCATTTTTTGTTATCATGTGTATTTTCTTGTAATTCTTTCTATACTAGTGTCAGAACTCGCGTGATGCGCGGATAATTTGACGCAATATTAATTTTATAAAATTATGATCTAATATATCATATTATTTTAATAAATATTATTTATATTTTATTATTTAGTGTACATAAAAATAATAAAATTTATAAAAAATCAAAGGATACAAAGCATTATAGTAAACAAATAAATTGTTTATTCCTTGTTTATTCTTTATTAAATTAGCAAGTACTTAGTACTATACATTTACTAATGTAATTTTTTTACTAATTTATCAATTGGCTTAATATTTTGATACTACTTCTCTTCTAGTAGAACATACGTATATATTTTCTTATTCTGGAAATATATATTTTCATACTTATGTTATACCGTTTAAAATTCTTCAATTGTCTAAATTTATCAATAATTTTATTGAGTGTTATATATTTATATTTTATTTATTAATTAATTCAAAATATAATATTATAAAATTATGTTTATGCACCCTTTTCTTACATTCATTTCTACTATAATATTTGATTGGTTTTCTCATTTATATTTACTGAAAATTTAAATAATATCATTTTTTTACTAAATTATAATTTTGAATTCATCAAAAGTATAAAGAGATAAGCCTTTTATTATTTTTTATAAAAAACGTACTAATATTTTTAAAACTTAATAAAATGTGATTTACATATAATATATTATCTTATGTATTATATCTTAATAGTTTCTTTATATTTTTGTATTTTTCATTATGAAATTATGAGTTCTATTTATTAACTAAATTTTCCTATATGAGAAATTTAATTAGTATATATATTTTTACGATATCCTTTGATTTTTTTTTAGTATTCTTCATTTATGACTAATTATTTATTATGATTTTAGTTATGTGTATATATGTACGACTTTTCTCATAATAATTTTAATTATTGTTATACGTCTTATATATATATATATATATATATATATATTTGTTCCTTGGTTATCTAATTGTATTATCCATTACTTAATATTGTTAAATTGACATATGAATTATTAATAAATAACCAATTTAGTATAATAACTACTCCCATATATATAAACACACAAACACTAATACAACTATATTAGGAAGAAATTACTCTCCAATTTGAATTGGTAGTTTTTTTATTTTTTGTTATTTTTGTTTTTTTATTGTAAAATAATTTTAAAACTCCAATTAGAACGAGTAGGTATTTTTTTTGTATTTTCGTTTTTTATTGATAATTATAAGATATCTATATTTATTAATTCAAGTAGTGTAACCAATTAATTCAAAATTTAAAATTCAAAAACAAGTTAGTTAGAAAAGTAGTTTATTTTTTCTTAACAATGCCACTTGGTTTTTTGTGATTAAGACACTTGTCTTAATGTAGTGTATTTGCTTCTCCTATTCTATATAGATAGATTACTCACCATTTTTTATTAGGTTAAGTTGACTTACTATAACATGTAATTTTTTAGCGACCCTTATAAGGTAGCTTGAAAAATAGAGTGATAGTCTACTGTATTGTTTGCGTTGATAGTGTAAAACTGAAGTGAAAATAGCACGAGCTAGCCAGTTTTCAAACCGGTAATTGAAAAATAGCCAACGTTTGCTAAGTCATTGAAACATAGCCACTATTTTGCTGCAACACGGAAAGTTCCAGCATAATATACTGAAGATTGGAGCACCTGTGTATGAACTTCCAGCATATTATGCTGGAACTCCGGTACATTGTGATGGAATTCCAATATATTTATATTGGAACTCCATCATAATATGCTGGAGTTCCAGAATAATATACTGGAACTCCAGTATATTATGCTGGAAGTTCACATATAAAAAATTCGAACTCCAGTATATTATGCTGGAATATTTTTCGGATTTTGAACAGTGTTTTCGTTATCTTTATATGAAAAATGGCTAAATTTCGATTATTTTTGAAACTGTAGCTATTTTCAATTACCACTTGTAAATCTGGCTTTTTTTGAATTTAACCCAAAATTGAAAGGTTGCCAGCCTATCTTGGTTACAGCCTGCTATTGAGAGGCCTAACTCCTGTAAAAATACAAAGACAACAAACTGCGAAAGAAAAATGAAGAGCTGAGTTCAAAAGCAATGAGAAAATTCTTGCAGATTTTTAGGATGGACATATCATAAATGATCATATCACTAACCACAAGGTTAATACCTAATTATATATTGAGGATATTAATCACTTTATAGGAAGGTAGGTAATGAAAGTTGTTCACCTTTTATGCCTGTTTTATAAGCCGGCAACCGTAGCACAATTGTGTAGCCGTAAAATTGTCTGTTTGTGATTTCCTTTTCGCTAACAAAATTTGTAGCACTAAGGGAGTATTGGCATAACTGGTAAAGTTGCTGCCATGTGATCAGGAGGTCACGGGTTCGAGCCGTAGAAACAATCTCTTGCAAAAATGCAGTCTAAGACTGCGTACAATAGACTCTTGTAGTCCGGCCCTTCCTCGAACCCCACACATAGCAAAAGCTTAGTGTACCGAGCTACCCTTTAACAAAGCTGTAGCACATAGCTAGGGAAAGTTGTTATACATTACGAGGAAACAGCAATTCTCTGTTTCCTTCTCTACTTAAACCAAATTAAACAAACATTTTATTAGATCAAACATGTGCGAGCACATTATTTTATGCCTAACTTTTGCCTTGTGAAGTATACAAAATACATGCAATATACGATTGTTGTGTGAGGCAAAATGTCTTGTGATTGGCTAAAGAATCTTGGATTTTAAAAGGTAAATTCTTGAGATTTTTAGGTTTTCTAGATTGATTAATCACTAGGAAAAGATAATCTTTTTGAAGGACAAAAATGATTGGGAGGAAAACACTGCATCAAATCTCATTTTCTGGTCAACTTTGAGCAAATTAATGCTGAGGTTAAGCACAAGTGAGTAGAACAACTCATTATATGGCTGTCATGTGAGTGTTTAGACTTCAGAGTTCATATCTAACTTATTCTTGGTGTCTAATATTTCAAAAATAGGACAGACTTGCCTTTTCATAGTTAAGAGGAACAAGCACATGCATGTGGACCGTTTTTATTGGGTCTCTAGAAAGTATGATTTATTATAAGAGAAGCAGTGCTCCTCATATTAATTTAATTTATAGCCTGTTTGGCCAAGCTTTTTTTTGGCCAAAAGTATTTTTTTTTTTTCTTTTTGCCAAAAGCACTTTCGGCCAAAAATTGAGGTGTTTGGCCAAGCTTTTTTTTGGCCAAAAGTTTTTTTTTTTTTTTGCCAAAAGCACTTTTGGCCAAAAATTGAGGTGTTTGGCCAAACGGGCTATTAATCACACAAAATAATTTAATTTTGAACACCTTATCTGCTCGCTCTTCTCCTTATCAGTATTAATATTATTGTTAGTCAATTTATTATTTTATTCTTTATTTTATTGCTATTATTGTCTCTTTTACTTTGGTTATCTTTACTACTTTTGCTGTCAATACCTTTCTTTTTTTCAGTATGTTCATCGTAGCTTTTTTACTCTTATATTTTTAAACTTATTTCGAAAATATTTTTCTTAAGCCGAGGGTCTTTCAGAAAAAACTTCTCTACCTCACACAAGGTAGAGGTAAGGTTACGTATACCGGGTATTATTCTTATTGTAGTAATGGTTGTAATTCATAAGATAAGGGCATAAGGCTATGAAGTTGTGGAAGATATGAAGTTTTTTGCCTAACGTACTAGATGGCTGGTGAGAAAGCTGCTCAACCACTTTGATCATAAGGTGGCATATATCAAACCAATTGGATATTTACACCAACATAATAAATGATTTTTACAAAATTAAATAACTTATAAGTTAATTAGAGGTAAATTCTATGATAAATAGTACCAATAACAATAGTTACTAATCTACTAAAAAATATTTGTATGATCAGTATATGTGACACAAAACCATGCATCATTGCTTAGAAGAGCTTCTACCATGTGGCAATTTAATTTCATTGCATACTACTTGGCTAGTACTAAATTAAAGGACCACAAATTTGTTATATAATATATACATAATGCAACAACATAGCTTACAAAGTAGACAATTCTAAATTGCTCAAATACGTGTGGACATTTGTGTGGCATATATATCTTATTGCCCAAAGTGACTTCACTTGAGAGTGAAGAAGTTTTAGGACTCTATTTTTGCCAAAAGTAATGCTCCAAATTGACAAACAAAGACACTCTTTCAAGTAAAGTTTTGTCACTCCCTTTCTTCTTCAATTCCATGTCTTGAATACCCAATTATTTACTCTTTAAGATAAGATGCCCACTTTGGCTTTATGCTTTGAGTGTCAAGCTCCCTATGCTATCAAATTCATGCCCTTATTCAGACTTAGGCTTGAACACACTCCCACTAGGGGAAACAGGGGGGCATTGAATTACTATTACTACTAGACAAGCTAATTTTCCACTAGCTAGAAAGCTAGCCAGCCACCTACTATTCAAAAATTTCTTTATCTAATCTAGGGAGTGGCAATTTGAGCTCAAACTCGTTTGACCCTTTCAAGGTTGGACTGATTATTGACCCGCTCATTTATTGAACTTAGTCCATTTTGACTCAACCCGTTTGAAGTTGAGCTGATTTTTAGCCCAAATTGATCCTTGAGTAACTTTGCTAAAATATCTTTAAAATAATTTTTTGTTTGTTTGTATGTTATATATGACCATAGCAAAAGAAAAAAAAAGTCTTATTTAATAATTAGACTATTCATAAGAAAACAATACAGATTAATTAAAGCTTGGTAAGAGTTGGGGCTGGTCTACTACCCAAAATTTAGCCCAACTTGACTCAACCCATCTTAGCCCAATTACTTTTGGGTGGATCATTGACCTGCCCATTTATTGAGTCAACCATTTGACCCACTTAAAATCAGCCCAACCCGTTCATTTGACGCCCCTATTCTAACCCAATCTTGATTTCTTTTTCTTAATTTTTTTTCTCGAAGCAGAGCCTTAGAGAAACAGTAGAGTTGTCTACATGTGATCCATAGTCACATATTCGAGCCTTGGAATTAGCCGAGTAGGCTACCTATATCACACTCCTTTGGAGTACGACTCTTCCATAGACAATACATAAATATGGAATATTTCATGCACAGGACTGTCTCTTTTAATTCATTTGATTCACCACCTACAACTTCCACTCTTTTCTTCTTTCTTGTCCTTTCTTTGTCACAAGAAACATATTTGTCGTCCTGGTAATTTCCAAAATTCCTTATTTTTGTTTGGAGTAATCCAAAACTGCAGTCCAGAATTATCATGGATGTTGTCATTAAAGTTTAATTTCATTAGATATATAATGATCAAATTTGTAACCAAATTATTGGAGTCGTTTGGTCACTTTTACCTCTAAGTCAAAGTAAGATCTACTAGGCCTACCTTTGTTGGTCACAACTCACAAGTAAATGAGTCTTATTGAGGAGCTTCATTGCCTCACAAGCAAACAAATAAAGCAATATAATCTTTGCTAAGGACTGGCCAACTAGCAGTAAAGCAAGCAAGCAGGTCAGAGCTTTATTGGTCCACTATGTGATATCAGATCCATAATTAAACAATTGGAATATGAGAAAAAGATTCATTGATTGTAAGCACGTCGAGCATTAATTGATATATAAAATATATAGACATAACTAGAAAACATAGTGTTTTTCCCTTGGTCGAGCAAATTTAATGGTTTTAACTCAAATCTTATACATGTATTAAATTTTTTGTTAAATATGTACGAATATTAAATTGTGAGTCCTAATTGTGCATGCATATGTCACTTTATACTAGGGGTGGGCATCGGTCGGTTTGGTACGGTTGTGAATATTATCAGTTCGGCATATCAGTTATTGGTTTATAAATATGTTAAACCGATAACTGAACCGATAAGATATCGGTTATCGGGTGTCGGTTACTCGGTTATCGATCCTTATCGGTTTCGGTTATTTATTTACCTGATAAAAATAAAAATATCTAAAAAAATTATGTTTTTATTATAGAAATCGTGATCATATTGTTAAGAGAAATGAACTGAACTTTTGCTCTTAAGAAAAGATGAATTAAATCTCAACTTTAGAAAAAAAACTTTATTTGCATTTGAAAATCTCAATAAATGATCTCAATTTTCAAGGTTATAAGTTAGTAGGAGTAAGAAATAAGACATTCAACAATCCAATATTACTAACTATCTCACTGTGGGCGGGCATAATTCACAGGAAAATAATAAAATCCTAATCTTGTAAATACTAAAGAATCAGTGCACCTGAATAAACAAATAGAAAAGCTAAAAATCTGAATAATTAATTCTTTTAAGTTTAAAACTATAAATCTTAACTGAAGAATTAAAGATGAGAAATTCAGAAAAATATAAAACTTACTCTAAGGATTAAGGTCTGAAGATGAAGAGTATATGCCGAGAGAATTGAGAGAATGAGAGAATGAAGCCATAAGATGGTTTCATATACTTAGTGAGTAAAATTATAATTTTGTTAAAGCTTAATGGGCTACCGGTTAAACGTTAATGAAATTGGGCAAACCAAGCCCCGAACCGATAACCCAATAGTTAAATTACATTAAACCGTTATCGAACTATTTACCCAATAACCCGATATCGATAATACAATAGCATTTTATCGATTCAGGCTATCGGTTATACCCCATCACTATTTTATACGAATAATAATGGTGCACGCGTCCATGGCGAGTTATCAAGAGCAATTTCTTATGCAATACTCAATATCATAAAGGTCAATGAAATAAAAGGAATACACAACAAAAAATAAAGCCCCATAAAAACAACTTGAATTTCTTAGTCTTTAGGATGGATCATGCAAGTAAGAGTTGGTTAAGCACTCTACCACTACTACTTTGACTTAGTAGATTATTGATACTTTTCCCTTTTGTATAACCAAGCAAAGAGGCCCACCTTGCTACTAGCTACTTCCTCCTTTTCTATCTAATAGTCATGTGGGGTGCCAGAATAAAATATTGTTTTTATGTAGTATGATATGTTAATTGCTTTTTCATGTCTAAGCAATGTCCTTTTTCTCCTCCTATTGATGCTTTTTCAGGAAAAAGAGCAGAGTTGAAGTTGATACCATACATAACTCTTATCCTGCATTGGAAAGACATGATGGTTCTTTTCAGGACAAAACTTCTCACATCATGTGCAGCTGAAACAATTTTTTGCAGAGTAGAACCTCTATAGTCTGAAAATAGATCTGATGATAATATCATAGTTTACCCTTAGAATAAAATTACTCAAAATTCATTAGGCAATCTTAATGTTTACACGGTAATTAGAGAAGGGAGAGGTTGTTGACCATCAAGAAAGCTGGTGATGGCGAAAGCGCAATATTCACTCATTCACTGAAGACAGAAAGAGAACAAACCACCACTTTCAGAATTAGAACCAGAAGAAAAGCCTTTGATGTAAAGTTAGATGATTGCACGGTACATTTTAAAACTTCTTCTTTGTCCATGGTTATACAAAAGAATAATCAAAATTTGGCACATATCAGATTTAAAAGATTTCTTTTTCCATTTCTCCAAATATGGCTCAACTCGGCCATAAAACTTTACATATATAAATACTAAGCGCCTACCTGAAAACAGCTTCCTACAGCCACCCCAAAGCAAGGTCGAAAATCTCAAATTGGTGTGTTTCAATATGAAACAATGGCAATAAAATAATTTGATAACGGCCATGTATAAATCAGCTGATGTACATCCCCCTTGCAAAATCATTTCTTACATGCTTTCTCGTTCCACCACTAACAATATACAAGAAAAAATGGACTCCACTCTCCATAAGAAGCATTCCCAGGATGATTCAACAGCAAAAAAAAACCGGTGCAGGTTGGTAACAGTGGGTGAATATGTCAACACTTAGCCTAAACCATGACCATCTTTGTTCTTGGAACTCCAGGCTCCATCTCCAAAGACTTCCTCAATCATAGTGCAGGTTGGTAACAGGTCAACTTTATTTTTAGCACAGCTTAAGTACCCGATGTCCCATTCCTTACCATTAGATGGCCCCATCACAAAATCATGCCCACTGCCACTTCCAACACCAGCAAAATTACTTGCCCAGTGTTTAGAATTGTCAGTCTTTACTTGTGGTGCTTCTGAACCAAGCTCAGCTGCATCAGTGGTACAAGAGTTATCTTGTACATCATGGTCACCTATTTCATTTGAATGTCTTTCTAGAGGCTGAATATTGTGTCCAGAACTGTTGTTATTATCAATCAACTTATCAGGACATGCTTCTGACTCATCACTCAAGACATTCCTCCTGCCAAAATCTATAGTCCTATAATCTTCCAAGGCTGCACCACCAGCTTCCTCATCATATGCTTTTTTATCATTGTCATATATCTCATAGCTACCAGGATAATTTTGGTATACTGGTGATTCAACCACGGAATCCTCATCCTCATCCGTCATTTTAGCTTCAGCAGCAACAACATCGTCATCGATCTCCTGCCATTCATCATTATCACTGTCTATATTTAACGGGTCAAACCTGTTCTGCTTGGCACGTTTCCGCAAAATAAAGACATTAAAATAATAGCTAACGAGTTCTCTCCTACTCCGTGAAGGAAATTCAACAGCAAGTTGGTTCCAGAAATTCCTGCCTAGTGAAGCAGGATTGAAAAATACAACCTCGTGAAATAATTCCTCTTCCTCTTCACGCCATTTCTCTGCCACTACCTCTCCCATATCATAAAAACCCAACCTAACAAATGTTTCCTCACCTAGGGCTTCCTTAAGCTTCAACCTAGTTTCCATGATATGCAGTCGAACACATCCGAAGGAACCAGCATCTTCACAGGAGCACTCAATTTTTCCTGCTCCCACGTTCTCCTCATGGTCTGCAGGTAGCTCTAGTTTAGGCATTGGAATGATACAAGTCCCAGCAAGTTTACTCTCTTCATCACAATGATCCACAAAATCTGATTCTAGATCTTGAGATGGAAGATTCAGGCTTCCATTCGTGCACTCCTTGATGGATTTATTCCTACTATCATATGCACCCCATTCTGGTAATTCAGCTTGGAAATCTGGTCCAATGGAGACCAACTTTCGAGGCGAATTGCTCAAAAGAGAGGCATAGACCTCCCTTGGATGAATAACAACTCTGAATGGAGGATCAATATTGTAATACTCAGAGGCTGCCAATATGTGAAAAGGTGCCTCGGACCTGATATCTTCTTCGCTGGTGCTACTAGTGGCCCAGGAAGAGTTCGAAGCAGAGCCATGAAAGCTCATCTCAGTTCCTTTCTCAGTAGAAATATGGACTTCAGCGACATTGCCACTACCAGGTCTCTTGTCAGTGGCAGCTTTGTCATCTTCTCCACCTACCAAAGAGCATGGATATTAAGATCATCCAAGAATAATGAACCCGAAATTTCATTCACATCCAAACTTGTTGCTAAAAGAGCAATCTTGTAAATAAAAGCATTCCAACAATTACTCACAAAGCAGCTAAGACAATGCAAAGCATTTCGGAAATTTGATAGAATAATAATCTCTTCCTAACCTGAAGTGTAACACTTAGGAGGAGCCACTGATTCACATGGAAATTCCAAAAAGGAAACTAGCTGTCTACTTGGTTCTACATGTCTCGGTTGCTTCGATGAAACTTCATACAACTCTTCTTCACCAAATGGTCTTTTCTGCACCATATTTAACTGCAAGAGGAAGTTAAGTTGAAGAGGTGTTAAAAGGATACAGAACGTCACTAACAAAACTACTGCATGTATACCAAGTATATTATATGTAAGAACAACTAAAACTAAACTATCATTAAAAGAGAGTAAACGATAGACATAAGACCCCACTCTGTTATGAGCAAAGAATCTAGTTGATACCATTTGCCACTCGAGGTATAAAGGACACAGTAATCATTTGTCTAAGTTTTTTATTAGTGACACGTGGCACGTGTACAGTGAAAATGGAGTGGCTCGGGAAGTTTTATTATAGTTTGACGACAAAAATCGAAATATCTAAAAAATTAACTTTTTTAATTGAATGAGCAAAATTTTAAATATAAAAATAAAAATCAGATTTTTCAGGTTCAATAAAGCCAAAATGATCGGAAAAGATGACGGTTTTAGTACCTGGGAGAAGTCTTCGTAAAATCGAGCAAAAGATCTTTTGGTTTGAGCTAATTAGGATCAATTGACAATCGGAATCAGAAATTCGGATGAAATGTTTTTGGTTTTTCTGGAAATCGTGAGCGAAAACGATAAATTACAATTTTAGGAAGAAGAAAAAAACCTAACCCTAGATCCCCAAATTCAGATTCGAGGCTTTAAAAAATCAAAAGATCAAATCAACCAGAAATTGATGCGATTGAGCAGAAGAAAAACGGATTAAGCAAAAAATCCCCAAAATCCCAAACTATTCATAGGAAAAAATCGATCCTTTTTTAATTTTACAAAATTGAGAGAAATCAAAGGATAATAACAAAATTGAGATAGAAAAAGGTTTAATTTCACGAATCCTACGACATAATCGAACAGATCTGGTGAAAAAACGATAGATCTGAAACCCTAACCTCGGAATTCGATTTCCGCGCGGCTAGAGCCAAAATAGGTATCAATCAATAGAGAATGAGACGAATTAGAAGGATCGGAGGTTGATTTTATCGTCGATAAGAAAAATCGAGGTCTATTCGAGGGAGAGAAGAAGGAGAAATTAGAATTGGGGAAAAAATTTGTTGACGAGAAAAAAGGGTAAAGGTGGGTCAAGGGAAATCTGTTATTGGGGTGCCCCGAAATAGTAAAGCGGGTGGTCAAAAAGGACTCCGTAATTACAGGTAATTACGCCAAATGCCCCTACCTTTGGAAATAAATCAATAATGGCTGCACCACTAGGTGTTGATCTGTGGGCTAAAGAGTTGGAAACTCATTTGGTCATGTGCTATATAATCAGATTACTAAAAAACTTATATAATCAGATTACTTATGATATAATTATGAATAATTTAATTAATGATTCGATAATATTAAAATTTAATCTACTATAATTGGTTAAACAATATAACAATTTTTTTGACATATTAGTATATCTAATTCAATTTTATTCCTTATCTTTTTTCTTTCTCGTGTGAATATGCTTTATTTTACGAATATAGTGTAATAGTAAACATATACCATGTGTTTCATGAAGTCAATGTATTTAAAAAATTTATGGTACAAAGTCAATGTGTTTAAATATCACGGATCCTATGATACTTTTAAAGACAGATCATATCCATTTGTTTTATGATGTCACTAGTTTGATCAACATTATTTCTAACAATGATAATAATAAAACAATATGAGTATTGATATCAACATATAGTTGAGCAACATAATCATTAAGTAAAATAAAAAACGATATAAATAATGTTAATTTTTTAAGCATGAAAACTTGATAGTATATTGTATTGTCATTCTCTGTAAAGTCCAAGTAGCCCCCCCCCCCCTCCTCCCCCACCACCCCAATCGACATAAAACATTTGTTTTTCTAACTATTAATAAGGAAGAATAAGCACACAGGAGGTCACCATACCTGCTTGGGACAGCTGAGGGTATTTCAATAAATTCATGAAAACTGAACAACATGACTGGCCGAAAAGTAATTTTACTGTAGATATAACATAAATTTTTCATTGCCTTGCCGAAACATAAATTTTTCAATAGTTGCCTGCATGTCTTTTGGTAAATATGGCAAAGTTTGAGCACATCTTATACAGTGAAAAGCAGCAGATGTGGTGTCAGAACTTTTTGAAGTTTTTTGTCCCTGTTTCAATCCTTTATTGCATAGTTGTCTATAGTTATTTTGGTAAATTTGGCAAAGTTTGAGCATACTTTTACATCCAGAAAAGCAACAGATGCGGCGTCGGAAAAACATAGCAAATGTCTATGAAATCTTCTATGTACTAGATATTTTCTCTTTCTTCTAATCTCTTTGTTTTATGTTTTAAAAAAAAAAGTTTTAACTTTTTAAAATTGCAGGAATACTCTAGCTTTTTATTTTATTTTCAAATTGGACATACAATCTCTTTATTTATACCTCTACTTTAAATAAATAGAGCAACAATAAACTCAGTGTAATCTCATATGTAGGGTCTGAGAAGGATAGTGTGTACGCACATCTTACCCCTACCTTGTGGAGGTAGAGAGGTTGTTTTTGGTAGATTCTCGACTCAAGAAACATTAAAAATAAAGTGACAAACAGTAGCAACAATAATATAATAGGAGCAAATGGCACAACATGTAATATAAAGAACCAAGAAAACATAAATAAATAATTTTATAACAAATTATACATGTACAATAATATACACAGTTGAACCATTGCGAAAGACTAAGCTAGCGTTTGGCCATAGATCCCAAATTTATTTTGAAAAATCTGATTTGGGTGAAGTTTGGTTTGAAGATGAAAATGTGTTTGGACATACGTTTTCAAAATATATTTCCCAACTTTATTTTGGAAAAACATGTATATAATTCCCAAGTTTTGGGATTTTGGCCCAAAATCAGTTCAATAGCTAATTTTGGGATTTGGAATTTGGCCAAAATATGAGCAAAATTTATGGCCAAACATGAGTTTTGAAAATAAATCCCAAATTTATTTTGGGAAAACTCATGGCCAAACGGGGCATCTATCTAGACAAACAATAAAGACTAAATCCATCTGTGCGTATTAAAATGGAAAAGACTCAATGTTTTAAAGGAGCTTAGAGTTGCAAAATGATTTTCATTGTTTAAAATGGTAATTTATTTTAAAAAACATAATTTTAACAATGCAATGTAAAGTTACAATAAGCCGTAATAGTTCAAAGACTAATTTTTTATTTTTATTTTAAATTAACATAGTTTATTTCATGATACAACAATAGTTATTGCATATAGTATTTATTCTTGCACGCGAATCTCTGTTGTTATAAATAGTGGGTTATCTAATATTTGATCTTTAGTTTAAAAGAAAATTTTCATGCTTATGCTACCAGAAATTACTTTCTAAATATTACATTAAAAGAAATGAATTTTTATTGTACATTTGCAAATATAATATATTCTACAACTTTGAGGTACTTTGGATGGTTTAGTTATTCTATTTGGTCCTCTAATTACCAAAAGTACTACAACTATGCATTGCCGCTTGTAAATATACTTAAGCACAAAAAATATAGAATTATAACAAAAAGAAACAAATTAAAATGAAAATCCAAAATATCATAAAATGAGAAATAAGTAAGAATGAGCCTTGCATCTTTTCAGCTATTGAATATTTTTAATATTATGTTGCTAAATATGAAAATTATTAATACTTGATAATTACTCCCTAATCTTTTGCTATTTAAAATTTCATGCTTTGATCCTAATGGTCCACCCAATGACATATGTACATGTGTGTTATTTATACTGGCTAACAAAAATAAACTGTAAATCCAATTAACTTATTATTGTAAGGATTTAGAAGGAAAAAACTCTGACATGCAATATAGTACTTGGGCTCATGCTCAGCATGGCCATCCTTTACTAATATATTAGTAAAGGAGAATAAGCACACGAGATATCAACGTGCCTGCTTGGCACTTCGAGGGTGTTCTGGTACCATATAACTCTTGAGTGACGAGATCAAATTGCCCCTTGCTTATCTCATCATCCATCATGCCATTATTCAAGTCCTAGACAAATTGTGGACCCATTGTGAATACACATCTTTCGACGAGTCCGGAACCAAAATGTTGTTATTTTGGACTCAAAAGACACAAATAAGTATAAAGAAAAAGTGACCATAATATATATAACGCCAGAAAATTTGGCGCTATATAATAACAGTAACTGCACCGTTAATATATAGCGCCGGGTTTTCTGGCGTTATACTGACACAGTGATATAGCGCCAGAAAACCTGGCGTTATACCCTTTTTTTCCTGACCCCAGCAATTTAGCAGAGTACAATAATTCAAAAGCATATAGTGCCAACTTATTTGGCGCTATATATGTAAAAAAAAAAAAATCTTCCCGGCTCTCCATTTTCTATATAAAGAGGTTAGAATCGCATAGAAATGCATTCAAATTTCTTTTTAACTCTTGTTGAAACGTCTGTTGTTGTTAAATTCTCCAGCAATTTTTTATTATGTCAGAGTTTCATTATATTGGGGTGGTGAGGTTGTGATGGAGAATAACTCCGTGGGCTACAGTTTACCTGCTAAGTGTCATGTTAAATTGCCACTGACAATGGAGTACGATACATTAATATCGTTGTTATGCAAAAAAAAAATGAGTGTGCGTTCGGTGATACTTAAAGTAACCGGAAGATATCCTTATTCCGTCACTCCGCAAGGGGTTGCTTTTTACTCGGAGTTTAACATCGACGATGATGAAACTTTGAGTGATTTTTTGAGGACTCCGGACGAATGTCGGGATTTTCTTATAATCACAATGTTGGAGATGTACGTGAAGGTCGAAGACGTTCCAAAAAATGAGGTTGTGCGTAGTAGAGATAACCCCCAGTCATCGGGTGGTTATTCTGGAACAATTTTTGCCGGACAAGTTCCGGATGAAAGAGTTATCTTTGGTTTAAACTTATCACCGCCGGTGAATGAGCAGCGAGAAAATAATTTATACCCTGCTTTCCATAACTCACAAGACGAGTGGTAAATTTCAATTTTCATTTGTGTTAATTATGTATATTTTTGTTGTATTGAATTTGTATTAACGCTCACATATTTAATAGGGGGTACCGACCGGATATGAATTTTACAAGTGGCCCATCCGGTAGTCATCACCTAATTGATAACGTCCATCATGGAATTTCATCACATTACGACTTGTAAGTGAAGTGATTTACGCAAAATATGGAAATTATTTATTAATTTAGTAGCTTATATTTTTGTTGGTTGTGCAGTGAAAACGAGCAAGTTGAACTCACTCAATTGCCCGAAAATGATGTATTACATCGGGACCTGGCAGATGCACAGAGTGAGGAACAAAACAGTGATTACGATAACAATGCGGATGAATCCGGGGATGAGACACCCTTTGCTTGTGAGGATGGTGATGCAGAGGATGAGGAGGAAGGACCTGATTTGAAGAGAGACCCCCCTAGACGAAGAGTGTATGAGTCCGAAGTGCCGTTTCATTCAAGAGAGATTCCTTACATTGATAACTTGCCAACCGTGCCGGATGTGGAAGCTCTCACAAGGGATTTTGATGAAATCCGGACAGCAATGTGGGATGAGTCTAGACCAACGGTGCTTGCAAAGGGGATGCTTTTTCCTGATAAATCGCGCCTAAGCAGGGCTTGTAAAATGCACAACGTAAAAGAGTGTCATGAGATGCGGGTATGGGAGTCAAGTCCGACGGTATACAAGGTTGTTTGCCGCAGGTGGTTTTGGCCATGTAATTGGATGTTGCGTGCGACCAAGAAGAAGACAGGTATGTGGAAAGTGGGTAAATACATTCTCACCCACACATGCGAAATGGACACATTCAACGGGAATCACTTCAACTTGGATATTGACTTGATTTCTCTTGTTCTTATTCCACACATCGAACAGTCCATAAGGTATAAAATCAAAGAGTGCATTACATCAGTCCAGCAAGAACATGGCCATACTATTACTAAAAGAAAGGCATTTCTCGGGCGCAAAATCTAAAAGTTGTAAATAGTGTATGGTAACTGGGATAAGTCATTTGCAGATCTCCCTAGGTACATGGCTGCACTACAGCATTTTAACCAGGGACGGTTGTTGAGTGGAAGCTTGAGCGAAGTGCAGGTAAACCAGAATATATATTCAATTACGTGTTCTGGGCGTTTAAACCAACAATTGATGGTTTTACGCATTGTCGCCCCGTAATATCCATAGACGGCACTCATGTCTATGGAAAGTACGATATCAAGTTGTTAATAGTCGTGGCAGTAGATGCTAATGGACAGATATTTCCTCTAGCTTTTGCTATTTGTGCCAATGAAAGCCAAGAGACGTGGACGTTGTTTTTGAACCATATGAAAGAGCACGTTGTGAAACAGCGTTCCGGTATCTGTCTAATATCTGATCGGCACGGTGGCATCTTAAGTTCTGTGGAGAACTTGCCTGCATGGCAAGAACCTTATGCCTACCATCGTTACTGTGTTAGGCATTTGAAAGCCAATTTCCAGAAGACATATCCCAATAAGGATCTGCATGATTTGATGTGGATGGCAGCAACAGACCACCAACAACATAAATTCCGGAGGCACATGGAATATATCAGGCAAGAAGACAAGGCAGCCTATCGTTGGTTAATGCGACATGACCCTGAAAAGCGGACTTTGCATGCGGATGGTGGCAGACGATGGGGAACTCTGACTACAAATGTGTCAGAGTCTTTCAACGGGTTATTGAAGTCGGCAAGAGGATTGTCTGTCACAGCCATGGTGCGGATGTTGTTCAAGCAAATGGCGGAGAGGTTCGTTGAAAGGTCTGCGGCTGCAACGTCATTGATAGAAAGGGGTGTTGAATTTATCCCAGTGCCGATGATGAGATTTGAGAAATACAGACGACGAGCACATTGGCATTCATTTTTGCAGTATGATAATGAAAGAAATGTTTTTGAAGTTTGCACCGCTATCCATCAAAATCGGGGTAATAATGTGCATACTGTAAATGAATCTGCAAGGTTATGCTCTTGTGGAAAATGGTGCATCTACCACATGCCTTGCTCACATGCCATCAAGTGCTTTCAACAAGTTGGTTTAGGTGCAACCAACTATGTTGATCGACAATATAGTGTTTCCAAGTACCTAAACACATATAGTGGTCAGTTGCAGCCCCATACAAGAAAATTCCGACATTCGTCCGGAGTCCTCAAAAATCACTCAAAGTTTCATCATCGTCGATGTTAAACTCCGAGTAAAAAGCAACCCCTTGCGGAGTGACGGAATAAGGATATCTTCCGGTTACTTTAAGTATCACCGAACGTTTCATCACACTCATTTTTTTGCATAACAACGATATCAATGTATCGTACTCCATTGTCAGTGGCAATTTAACATGACACTTAGCAGGTAAACTGTAGCCCACGGAGTTATTCTCCATCACAACCTCACCACCCCAATATAATGAAACTCTTATCCTACGCTCTTCAGACATAATAAAAAAATGCTGGAGAATTTAACAACAACAGACGTTTTAACAAGAGTTAAAAAAAATTTTGAATGCATTTCTATGCGATTCTAA
>NC_031994.1:93585167-93586151 GCF_001879085.1 Nicotiana attenuata | reverse complement strand
TAAGATGGAGGTTTTTTTATAAGGGGTATTACGCCAGGTTTTCTGGCGTTATATCACTGTGTCAGTATATAACGCCAGAAAACCTGGCGCTATATATTAAAGGTGCAGTTACCGTTATTATACAGCGTCAGATTTTCTGGCGTTATATATATTATGGTCACCTTTTTTTTTACACTTATTTGTGTCTTTTGAGTCCAAAATAACAACATTTTGGTTCCGGACTCATGTTTCTACGGTGTCTTTTAACTTTTTGACTAGACACTGATATCTGAAAGTTGGAACCACGTGGCAAGATTGATAAATTTGTTGAATCGGTTCCCAAACAACCTTAAAATTATAATAAAATAAAGCTAGTTTTTTTTAATAAATACAAGGAAAAACAACTACATGCCCTTCTAAACTAAGAGCCCATTTGGATTAGCTGATTTAAAGTAGCCGATAAGCATTAGGTGCTGAAAAGCATTTTTAAATGCTGAAATTAATAATAAGCTGCTGCAGTATTTTATAAAAAAATGCTGATAAGCTCTTTTTCTGTTAAAATGACTTAAAAACCCTTAGAACTGCTTATACTTATAAGGGTGTAATTTCTTCAAAATTTTAGTTTTCAGATCCATTCAAATACAAAATATTCTATTTGTCATTTATTTTAAATACAACTATGCTTAGATAAGATAAGTTTTTATGATAATATAATTTATTTTATGATAAGCATATAATCATAAGTTATAGTAATTAATAAATTGACAAAAGTTTCTCAGTAAAAAATAAATCTAAATAGGACAAAATACTTGAAGAGAAACAAACATTATCTTCATCACCAAAATACTTAGAAAGCAATAAACCAAAAATTTGATATGTCCTAATTCATTACATACAATTCAAAGATTAATACACAATCACATAGATACAAATTTGCAAAGGAATAGAGAATTTGTTTATCTTAAATAGTCAATGAGAATTGCAGACTTGAAAAAGCAGGGGTTG
>NC_031994.1:93568735-93585147 GCF_001879085.1 Nicotiana attenuata | reverse complement strand
GGGGGTTAGGCTGAAACTATACTTGAGGCAGTGAATATCAATGTAAGAGTTTTGTTCTAAAAAAGAATATTTTAAAGATAAAATAGTAAAAATCTTGGTCAAACTTAAAGTGCCTATAAGCTAAAAATTCATAAGCTGGGGGTGACCAGCTTATGGCTTTTGGCTTACTTTTGACTTATAAGCACTTGACTTATAAACACTTTTAACTTTACCAAACACATAGATAAGCCAAAAAGTATTTATAAACTAGTTTGACCAGCTTGTAAGCTTAGCCAAACACCCTTTAAGAATACACAAATTCCAACGAAAGAAGTACGAGTTCTTCTCAAGATTATTACACCAAGTGAGTTTTCATTTTAGTACATTATCTATATCCAAATATATCAAAAAACTGTATGTTAACATTATTTGCTAGCTCTACAAGATATCTATGACTTTATATATAAGATAAAACCATATTCCTCCGATAAAAATTATATCTAACAGACTCTATTCTCAATCTTTCATCTCTATTAATCGACCGACTCACATCTACCGATACAAACTCATCAAATAGCTCCGATCCAAATAACACATAAACAGTCCTAGCTTTCCATCCCCTGTAACGATTTGATAGATCGTTTTGAGCTCTAGCGCGTCGTTTGGCGGTTTGAGGTCTTGAGTAGCTTCACTTCAGCTATTATGACTTGTACGTGTGGCCGGAACTGAATTTCGGGATGTTCGGAGTTAATTCGGATGAAAAATTCTAAATTCGGAAGCTTTAAGTTGGAAGAGTTTGTTAGTATACTGTATTTATAAAATAATTCTGGAGAATATAAAAATAACGTATAAACAGAAATAAAAAACAGAAACAAAATTTAATCCGAGCCCACTGAATTCACAGTGTTTCCTTAAAGAATTTAATCCCCTCCTAGTACCCAAGGTTGTGGATTATTTCCTCCCAGGATAGAACGAATTACACAATGGTGTAGCGGTACTTCAAACCCCAGTGTTTCAGCGAACACAAAGATAAGTAGAAAATTATACTTATTGTTGCTTTCTTAGTAGTTAAAACAATGCAGAAGAAAGGAGGAGAACTCAGAAATTCGTATGGAAAATCTGAGAGAATGGGCTGCAATTTATAGCCCCAACCTGTTGAGTTCAAATAAAAAGTTGTAACTCTTCAGAGGCTAGTTACGTAAAACGGCCATGGCCATTTACGCAAATTAAGATGGGCAGAGGAAAATGTTTTTCCGTTACAAAAAACGGACAGTCAATGAAACAGATAATTTGAATTATTACTCTTCTGTTACAGACACGTATTACGTTAATATTGATTATTAGCAAATAATTTTGGTCCAAAAAATTAATCAATCAATCATTTGACCAAATCTGAAGCCGAAGCTGGCCGAAGCCGAGCCGAGCCGAGCCGAGCGAGCGACGACGGCGGCGCGAGGCTTACCTTCTTCTTAACTCTTTAAGAGCTACAAGAAGAGAAATTGTATATATACCCATCAAAAACCTTTTCCTCTTCCAATATGGGACAATATCCCATTGTCAAGGGGGAAAACTTAAAATTTCACTTAAAAATTTTATTTTCCCTCCATTTCCTATTCACCCTCTTTTAAGCTTAAAAACCCCACAGAGTTGACTAAGGTTTGACTTTTTAGTAAACAAAACTCGGAATCGGGATTTGAAGGTTCCAATAGATTCGTATGATGATTTTGGACATGGGCGTATGTTCGGGTTGAGTATCGGATCGCCCGGGAGCATTTCGGCGCTTATTATGGAAAGTTGACATTTTGAAGGTTTTAGAATTTCCTAAGTTTGGTTTGAGGTGGACTTTGGTGTTATCGATGTCCGCCTGGGGTTCCGAGCCTTGTAATAGGCTCGTATTGTGATTTATGACTTGTGCGTAAAGTTTGGCATCATTCCTGAATGTTTAAGTATGAACCGGACGCGTTCATCGCAGTTTGAAAGTTTCAAGAAAGATTTCGATCATCAATTCGTAGTTTTGATGTTGTTTGGTGTTATTTGAGGCCTCGAACAGGTTTGTATCATGTATTGGGACTTGTTGGTGTGATTGGATGGGGTCCCGGGGGCCTCGGGAGTGTTTCGGAGGGTCTACGGGTCATTTCGCCATGTTAAGCTGCTATTTTCTGAGGTCTGGTGCACCCTTCTTCGCGAAGATAAAAATGGGAGAAAGGGGTCTGTGAATCGCGTTTGCGGAGGAAGATTCGCGTTCGCGAAGAAGAAATTTCCACTGCACAAGGATGACTTTGGAAGCTTATATCTTGCAATCTATAAGGAATTTGGAGATGATCCAAAAATGAAAGTTGTAGCCATTGGTGTCTAGATTGAGAAAAATGCCTTTTTTATCTTACGATTCATCAAAATCCAGAAAACAATCAAAATAATTCGAAATTTTTACGAGATTTACGGACACTATTTGAAAGTCAAACCATTTGTCATTTGAAATTTTGTACACAAAGTTATGATCATTATACTAGAGGTTGTCTAGAGGAGTTGGACAGCTTTCTCTTCGCGATCGCGAAGGACAATTTTTAGGTGAGAAAAGTTGTGCTTCGCGATCGCAAAGCATTTTCCGTGATTACGAAGGGTTAATACCTGGCAGAAGCTATATTTCGGGGGGTTTGGCTCATTTTCACCTCATTCCTTTCATGGGAGCCGAATTTGGGGAGATTTTGGAGTGCCATTTTTATTATCAAACTTTAGGTAAGTGATTTCTACACCTTGTAAGTTAAATACATGGTTTATATGTGGATTATAATATGAATATTTATGGAAATTGTGGGATTTTAAGAGAAAAATCTAGAATTTAGTATTTTTGGATTTTTACCACGAAATTGGACATGGAATTGGGAATAAATCATATATTTGAGTTCGTAGTGTTATGGGTAAAGTTTATCTTCGAAACTTTTCGGAATCCGAGCACATGGGCCCGAGTGTTGACTCTATTGACTTTTCAAGCGGAGTTAGAAATTATTATGAATTGATTTATTATGAGTATTAGAGTATATTTTTTTGGTTTGCACATTGTTTGACTAGTTTTGGAGCGACGGGCATCAGTTTGAGGTGTTAGAGTGGCGTTGGAGCCGATTATGGAACTTCGGAGCGAGGTAAGTCTCATGTCTAACCTTGTGAGAAGGAAGCTACCCCCTAGGTTATGTAACAGTTATGTGCTACTTATTTTGGGGGCTACGTACGCACGAGGTGACGAGAGTCTGTACGTAGCTAAATTCATGTTATGTCCGGGTAGGCTTAGGTTCATTCCAAGCTATAATTGTACTATTGGAGTTATCTTTGCTCGTTTAGTTCCTTTATTTCGCATTATGACTTGAGACTAGACTTGCGTAGAGTGATAGACTTGCTATTATAGAGATTTGACGAGCTTCATGATTAACCGCAAAATAATTGTGCTCCTCTTACGGATTTCTCTTACGCTATGTGTTTACATTGAAAGGTTTTCCTTAAAAATTCATAACTCACACGTTTATTTGTGAGTGGGGTCAAGGACCCATTAAATCTTCTTATTCTAATTGGATCAGGTTCGCCTCGGCAGGATTATGTACCACACTCTTATGGGAGCAGGTCATTCGTCTCGGCAGTATAATAGATACATCTATGGTTCGTGTCGTTCAACCCTCGGCAGTGCACACAATATGATAAGATAGGGCCGGTCGCTGCGACATTTCTATAAATCACTCTTGTGGATCGGGCCGTTTGCCTCGGCAACATCGTACTTAATGTCTGACAAGAAAACAACACATCCGTGTATTTTTTTTTCCTAATTTGAGTTGTGATGACCTATCTCGTGAGGTCCATTCTAGATATACTCTGGTTGAGGATGTAACTGCTTAGTGAGAGCTTGAGTTTACCGTTCAGGGGAGGATTGTACCTCGTATTTATATTTGTTCATACTGTTTATCTGCTCTGCCCCATATTTGTTTACTTCTTACTATACCTGTCTTATTGGACCACTAGTAAGTGCCGATGTCGAATCCTCGTTACTACTTCTCTAGGGTTAGGCTAGATACCTACTGGGTACACGTTGATTTACGTACTCATGCTACACTTGTTGCACTTATTATGCAGGTATATATACGTTTCTGGTAGTCCTCTGGGCGCAAAGGCGCGACTATTGCGGGGACTTTACGTGAACTGCATTCCATGTTACGATCCGCACCATACAGAGTTTCCATCAGAGTTATTTATATTCTTCTGTCTAACTTGTATTTCATACGGATGTTGTAATATTGTTGTACTCCTTAGTAGATGCTCATGCACTTGTGACATCGGGTTTAAGGATGTTCTAGATGTTGTGGTGATTTTTCTTAGCATTTACACACTTTTATTATCTATTCTATTTGAAGTGCAAGTTTTCATGATTTTAATGCGTTGATTTCTTTATCTAATAGAATGCACGATTTCAAAAATAATAAAATGCGTAATCAAGTTGGTAGCTCACCGTTGGCTTTCCTAATGGTGACGTTGAGCGTCATCATGGCCTAGAGTGAGTTTTGGGTCGTGACATCCCCACACATTAAAATATTATAATCAAGAGTTGTAGCTCCGTTCCCTCATTTACTGTTCATTATATACTTTATAGCTATTAAGTGACTTGTCGGGGTAGTCGGTTCGGGTCCGGAAAGATTTCGGAATGAATTGAGACACTTAGTCTCAAGGTTGAAAGCTTAAGTTGAAATGGTTGACCGGATGTCAACTTATGTGTAAACTACTCCGGAATGTAGTTTTGATGGTTCCGTGATCTCCATTGGGTGATTTTGGACTTAGGAGCGTATCCGGATTGTGATTTGGAGGTTTATAGTGGAATTAGGCTTGAAATGGCGAAAGTTAGATTTTTGGAAAGTTTGACCAGGAGTGGACTTTTTGATATTGGGTCAGATTTTGATTCTGGAAGTTAGAGTAGGTCCGTAATGTTATTTGTGACTTATGTGCAAAATTTGGGGTCAATCGGACGTGATTTGATAAGTTTCGGCATCGTTTGTAGAAGTTGAAATTCCTTAGTTTCAATAGGCTTGAATTTGGGTGCTAGTGCTTTTGATGTTGTCTGATGTGAATTGAAGGTTCGACTAAGTTTGTATCGTGTTTCAAGACTTGTTGGTATGTTCGGTTGAGGTTTGGGGGGTCTCAGGTTGATTTCGGATGGTTAACGGATCGATTGTTGAGTTTGGCAGACCACTGAAGCTGAAGCCTTCTGATGCAATCGCACCTGCGGAACATTGGTCAGGCGCGAGCTCGCGAGTGCGATTTGGAATGCGCAGTAGCGGAAAAAATTTTGGAGTGGCGACTGAGGAGCGCAGATGCGGAATGTATTCCGCAGGTGCGGACTCGCACCTGCGCTTGGAGGGTCGCAGAAGCGGAAGTAGGAGTGATGGGGCTGGTCCGCAGAAGCGGCTTTGTTTGCACAGATGTGCGCCCGCAGAAGCGGGGGTTAGAACGCATAAGCGGTTGGTCGGCTTGGTGGTTTCCGCAGATGCGTATGTTGGACCGCAAAAGCGGTGCCACAAAAGCGGCTAAGTTGGCCACAAAAGCGAGAATGCTAGGCAGAGTATTTAAAAATGAGGGTTCACAATTTTGCTTCATTTCAAACATTTTGAGAGCGGGTTTTGGCGATTCTTGAGAAGATTTTCGAGGGGATTCTTGAGGTAAGTCCCTTGTGCTCATTTTTTATCAATAATCTTGTATTCCCATTGATTTTCCTACCTAGATTGTGTGGTTTTGAGGTGGAATTTAGGGGTTTGAGGTTAGAGATTTGGAGAGTTTGATTTGGGGATTTGGGTGGCGATTTGGTTCCGGATTTTGGTAAAATTGGTATGGTTGGACTATTGAATGGGCTTTCGGGTTTTGTGACTTTTGTCGGATTTCGAGACGTGGGCCCGGGGGCCAACTTCGGGCCGATTTTTGATTGTTGATTTATAACTTAGTATTTCCCTATGCAATTGATTCCTTTAGCCCGTGTTAATTGTATTGCATTGTTTATGGCTAGATTCGACGCATTCGGAGGCTGTTTCGCGAGGCAAAGGTGTGTTGGAGTAGAGATTTGCTCGGATTGAGGTAAGTAACACTTCTAAACTTGGCCCTGAGGGCTCGAAACCCCGAAGTATGTGTTATACGATTGGTGTTGAGGTGACGCACATGGCAAGTGACGGGCGTGTGGGCGTCCACCGTGAGAATTGTGACCTGGTCGATTCCATGGAACTGTATAGCTGATTTATCTTGTTGATATTCGTGTTTTCATCATGTGATAAAGTAATTGAGCTGTCAATCATACTGGAGATCATGTCTAGGCTATATGCTGATACTGTTGGGACCCATAATGGTCGTTTCTTGCTGTTGACTTATTGAGTTCGTTTAAATTTCGTACTCAGTCATATTCATTCATTACATATCATATCTCAGTTTCTGTTGCTATTTATTGATATATCAAATCATCATTTTCGGGCTAGTTTCATGACATTGTGAGCCTGTGAGAGAGAGACTGGAGAGATTGATAACTAAGTGAGGCCGAGGGCCTAATTATGAGTGATAATTATGGATCGGGCTGCACGCTGCAGTATGTTTATTGATTTATGCCTAGATCTGGCTTATAATAGCACTTGGGCACTTGTCCGAATCATTTATACCTGGGGATGGATCTTCCCCATGGGCTGGATTGGACCTATCCAGTACTGAGTGACTGACTGTCAGTTGATGTATATATTTCCGGGATGGATCTTCCCTGGACCGGATTGGCCATATACAGTACTGAGTGATTGAGCATTTTGAGAGCGTGAGCACACGAGGCTTTCAGCATGGTGTATCACTGATAACTAAGGATTTTGACGCATTTTATACTCCTTCTTGCTTATGCTTTGATTAGAAATTCATACAATATAGTCCCAAAAGGCTCACGAGTTGTACCTGATTGCAGGCTTGATCAACAAAGTGACAAAATACAAAGATCGGCTCAAAAGGAGTGAAACAAGCACAAGTGACAAAGGCAAGGCAAGCTCAGGCAAAACAGGCCCAGTGCGGCCGTACTACACTCTGTGCGGTCCGCACTGGGAGATTCGGAGAGTAGGTATTTCAGGCATTAAGGTAGTGCGGCCGCACTAGGTTTTGTGCGGTCCGCACTGAAGGCAATGCGGTCGCACTACCATTCTGTGCGGTCCGCAGAGCCAAGATTCAGAGAAGCTGCAAAATGAAGTTTTCAAGCCAATGCGGTTCGCAGTCGAGTTTGTGCGGACCGCACTAGAAGCCTCCGCGGCCGCAGTCCATTCTGTGCGGTCCGCGGAGCCCAAGTTCAGAGAGTGAGATTTGTGAAGTCAAGAGCCCAATGCGGACCGCGGTCCATTTTGTGCGATCCGCACTAACCCCGCAGGGGCAATTTTGTCCAGATTTTTCAGCCTAGTATAAATAGATTCTTTTTCCATTTTTAGGGTATCAGATATTGTAATACATCAACTGCGCTCGTGGGTCGACTTTTCTTAGCCATTTTGGGCATTTTTACTTACTTTCAATCATTGAATCTTTGTATTTAGCTTAACAATTAATTAATATGTGTTTATCTTCATCTATTTCTTGCTTTTCTTCTTTAATTATGAGTAGCTAGACTCATAAGCTAGGGTTGTGGCTCAACCCTAGTGTGGGTAATTGATGGGTCTTGTAATTTAGGGCTAATTTGACTATGGGTGTTTGTTATTTGGGCCAATTTCATGGTTAATTTCTGAATTAGTGGTTGGAAACACTAGTTTGTGTTGAGTTGACTTGAGCTCTTCTTGAGAAAGAGAGCCTAAGTCTCCGAAATTGGTCCAACAATAAGTTGGGGCGTACTCAAGAGATTGATAGCCCCAATTAAAGGGTTAAACCTCGAGAGAGTAATACCCGAATTGAACCCTAGTTGCTTGTGCAAATTTGCATACCCAATTAGTCTTGAGAAAGCCAATTCGGGCAAAATCACTCGAACCACCGAGAGGTGTAGAGTAGGTAAAGTCGTGCAACGGTTATAACATACTCCCCAAACACGTCAAACGTGCTTTAGATTCAAGTACCCGTCAATTGACCACCTAGGCGGCAGTCACTACCCTAGTGCCTTTTAAACATATTTGAACAACTCGTAGCATTATAGTTCTTAGCTAAATTTACAATTTGTAGTTTGATAAAAGTAGAATTATAAAGAAAACCCCAAAAATGTTGAGAAGTGTAATTAAGAACACAAACGGCAAACGCAATCCTACACTAGATAGATACTCGATTCCAATTCTAGCTCTCTGTGGATATCGATCCCGACCCAAAATTGGGTAAAAGCTATTGCGACCCTCTCTTGCTACTTTTTAGTAGTGCGGAGTTGGCAGCGATCACTCACATACAGCATGTGCATTGACATGTAGAAGTAGAGAAGTTATATTATTCATATCATTCAGAATTGATCTATCTTACTTTGAGTTTAATTTTTGAACTTGGAAACATGTCTACGTTTTCTGTTCGTCACTACTTTTAGTCCAAAGGTTATATTTGTTACTTATTGAGTTGATTGTACTCACGCTACACCCTGCACCTCGTGTGCAGATCCAGGTGCTTCCGGCCACAGCGGTTGCTGAGTTGAGGAGTTCGGACTTTCGGAGACTATCGAGGTAGCTGCTTGGCATTCGCAGAACTTGACTCTTCTCCCTTATCTTCATTTGATATTTCAGTTTTTTTCTCTAGATGTTGTATTAGACTATATTCCTATGTAGATGCTCATGTACTCGGTGACGCCCCGATTTTGGAAGAGATTTTGTATTGAGATTATGTTTTTTTTTTTCTTATTTGCTTTTAAAAGGATATTCCTTAAATTTAACTGCTTCCGTATTTTTTAAAGCTTTTGATGCATTGAAAAGTTGAGTAGTTGTCTTGCCTAGTTCCACGATAGGCGCCATCACGACGGGTTGGTTTTGGATCGGGACAGTAATGACATAAAATAGTTATCTTCTACAGCAGAAGATAAATGATGCATAAAAAACAAACCCAACCAATGTGTCAAAACAACACTCAGTACACAATAAATAAATAAATAAACAATAATATAGCTAACAACTAATTACCCAAGTAAATCAACCCGAGCACCGCTTTTTGATTAGTACCAGCTTGACCCTCCACCAATCAAGATTCTCCAAAAGAAGCCATTAAACAATATTCAATCTTTACAAAATCTGTCAGCGACTATGTGAACTCCACGTAAATATATCATTTCACATCCAACTCTCTCACTTAGCTGGCTACACTAATTAAAATTACACTTATATAATTTTAAAGTGTGTAATATTCTTTTCTCTTGATTTAATGTTTAGAAGTGAGTAAACATTTTTTCCCTTAATATTCTTTTTGATATTAAAAATAAGAACAAACTGAATATTAACTACTATAACCAAGCAGAATACAAAATTATTAAGAAAAGACTAATCAATAAATATTATTATGCCATTTCAAATCAAAACATTGAGTTACTTTTATTGATTGTTAATTAAGCTATTTTCATTTAGTAAAAACTTGCTCCAGCTTAATTTAAAATATTATGATAAATTTATTATGTTTTTAATATATATAACAAGAAAAGAGTCATTTGATTATGAGATGATACGGACTCAAGTGCGACTGCTCAAACAATTGCCTTGAATTCTAGCACTTACTGAGAAAAAATTATAAAAAGAAAGAGTAAAATTGATACTCCTTTAGAAATATTTGTTTCTACATTTCCAGGTCCACTTCTAATGACACATATTTTTTTTTTTTATGTTAAAAAGAAGACATCTCATCTTATTTAATATTATCAAGTAATGAATTATCAACAAAGAAAAATGCAAACTCTTTTGTTATTCACAAGTTGATGAGGTTTAACTAAATTAATAATTTTTTTCTCTTAAATTTAACGCGCTAAGAAAATTATCAAAATATGCTACGAATAAGCCTGCTTATTATTATGCTAAACAAGATTAATATAAATTTTTAATTTGAATATGAGAAAAAAACAACACACAAACACAAAGAAAAAGCAAATTGATGAATTATTGGTAGTGTGATATTAGGCTAAAAATCCATGTTTTTGCATGTAGTTTGCCTTGCATTATGCCTCGATCTTGTTAACTTTGGTGTGAATATTTGTGACTCGATCTTAATAATGGTATTTATATGTGTAGGAGTCAATTTAAAGTGATTTGGCAAGCTTGCATGCAAAGTGAAGTAAAAACAAAAGAATTTGGAGGGAGTATGATTTTGGTGCCCGGGTTGGCGCCAGGCACCAACCAAAACGCCAATGGCAGAATAGCACAGAAGTGGAAAATATTTTGGTGCCCGGGTTGGCACCAGGCGCCAAGCGAGACGGCTAAGGGCGAATTTCGTCCTAATTCGGCTAGGACTTGGTAGTTTCAACCCTACACGCCCCCAACATATATAAAAGGGATTGTAAACCTATTTCTTACGATATGAGACATTAGTGGAGAGGAAAAAAGGCTACGGGAACACTTGGAAGCAACAAATCACAAGAGTTTTCTCTTCTGTTCTGCCTTAATCTGTATTCCAATGCTTTCAAGGCTTCCGTCTAGGCAAGGTGATACTCTTCGTCTTAAAGCCAAAAAGTGCATAAGGAATTATTTAATTCTTGGCTTTCAAGGCTTTACACCACCACAAGAGCATGATCATAGAGTAGTGTTGCTCCCAAACGCACACGCAAGTATACGTGGTCGACAAGTAATATAATGATAAGTTGAGTGTCGAACCCACAGAGACTTGTCTAAACTACTCACTAAATCACTAAAATTGTTATTCAATCCAGCTAAAATCAACGTCCAATAAGATGATTATATTATACTACGATTCTAAATAATAACTAAATTATCAAGTAACGAATTGATTGTTGTGTATTCAGTAGAGACAAGTATTCCAGGGTTGTGATCGATTCACCAATCGTATTGTATTCTAATTAACTCTCCCCTTCATATAATTCACTCATGGTTGCTATTTAATCGGTAAATGCTCTCATAGCCTTCTCCCGAAGTACTACTCACCTATTCTCAATAGATTAATGCGTATATTCCTATGAAATCAATCTATTAAGAACGCATTAAGATTACGATATTTAATTCAGCATGGTGACTAGGTATATTCCTATCCTAACCACAAATCCGCTCCCCCTAAGGGTTAAGATCATGCTCTCTTCAATTCTTCTCTAATCTAAACACGGCTTTCCCAAGCATAGCATAGATAGTAAATAGAACCTAACTGCTGGCCAGACAATTAAGCAATTAAACACAGAATTGAAGAAACAATCATATATTGGTGAATTATAATCAAGGTTAAGTTAATATCAAACAACAATATTCATGGCTAATTCACAACCCCAGAACAATGGGTGTTTAGCCACTCATGATGTAATCAAACAATTGCATAATTTTTGAATCAATTGAAAATACTAGAAAAAGATGAAGAAAACTGAGCATTCTCCGCTTCCTCACGATCCCGTGTGTGTTTTTACTCCAAAGTGGCGTCTCTCCCTTCAAAAATAGGTTTAGTCTTGCTTTTATACGTGTTGGGTAGGTCTAGGGCCGAAATAACCTTGTCCCGGGCGAAATAGGACACATTTCACGTCACTGGCGCCCAGCCCGGCGCCAGGCGCCCTCCACGGCGCCCCATTATTTGTGCACACTGTTTTCAGTGCCACAGGTGGCGCCAGGCGCTGCCTGTGGCGCCCAAATTCGCACATTGCCTGGTTTCGTTCGTTTTGGCTCAAATCTCGCGCGTTTCGCCCCCAATTGCTCCCGAATCATTCCTACACATAAAAACACATCAAATTAACATAAATCAACACATTTAACATCCCAAATTCACGAAACAAAAGTAAAATATGAGGCGATATACATAGAAATATATATGCTTTAAGCTAAACATCAAGTAGAATCAAAACTTGGGGTCCAATTCATAAGTTCGAAGTGGAGGCAGAAAGTGATTCACGTCGTGCCGCGGCGTTAAATTAGGTGCTTGTTGGAAGGCAACCCAACTTTACTGCTTTTCTATATTCTATTTTTTTTTTTTATTGTGTTATTTTTGTAGTGTAGTTTATATTTTATTTTGTAGGAGCATGGAAAGGAAAGCCATTGGAAGGAAGCAAAAGCAAATCAAATGGTTGGAACTAAGTGTGAGGTACCCGCACGAAGAAATGCTTCACCTTTGGCCTACCAAGAAGTTTCTTTAACCCTCTTGTTATTTATGGTGTGCATTGAGAACAATGCACAATTTGAAGTGTGGGGTGATGAGATTGTCTGGGTGATTTTCTATGAAACTTTAGTTGTATTAGTTCAATATTTTTTTTGGACTTTTCCTGACGATGGATCTCTTGGACAGATTTCTTGAGGGATTAAGATCCAATAAAAAATCTAAAAATATTTTTTGTATTTAGTTGTAGGTAGATAATAATTTTCCTTGGTTTTTCTTTTGGCATCGGTTCTTTTCCAGGGGATGTAACTTGAACCAGGTAATTTTTATTTTTAGAAATTTGAGGGAAGAAAACTTGAGTGCTCTTATGTGCCTTTTAACCTGTTTGATGCTAGCATAGTTAGGACTTGGCATGCAAATTACCTTCCTAACAGGTTTTGATGAAAATTGATGTCGTTAAAGATTGAATAACATGTCTGTGACATTTTCTCTCAGTTAATTGACTCATTGTTCATAGTGTTTTATTACTTAATACTTCTTGACTTTGTGATTACTTGCCTAAACTTGAGAGTTGGAATATAAGCGTCCTGACTGGGGTCATGTGCATTGCGCGATGTGAGATTTTGATTACATTCTGTACTACCCTGTGTTTGTCTAGAACTTTCCCTGTGTGTTAATTGAAGCGAAATAAGTAAGCTTTGTGAGTCTAGGAGATGATGTAGACGGTTATTTGATTGTCTATTGAGCTATTATGCCACCACAAATAAAAATTATCCTTAGATAGCTCATTTGAGCCTATAAGCGTTTTCTTTGGCACCCACATTTCAAGCCGAGTCCCATTTTGTTCTTTAAGTAAATTTTTGTTGAACCTTTATCTCTAAAAGCACGCAAGTCGCTAGAAGAGTAAGGTGAGAGTTGGAGTAGCTTTTGAGTGGAACCATAGAAAAGGTCAAAAAGGTGCATGTATGTTTGAAAGATCATTAGCTGGGCAACCTAAATTTGGGGAGCGTGTTGAAGGACAAAAGCAATGAAAGAAATAAAAAAGAAAAAAAAATATAGAAAATACATCTCCTATTCATCGTGATCCAGTCTAGTGAATACATAGTTGTGCTTAAAGAATAAGGGCCAAGTTGTATATGGTTTCGTGGCATTGCTTGAATTGGTCATGAAAAGTCTATATTTGAAAGTTAAGTATAGTTATTGAAGTGCTTAGGAGGGTTAGTCACTATACTCAAAATATATCCTACCCGTCTCTTAGCCTACATTACAACCCGTAAAGACCTAATTGATCTTAGACTTTGCGAGCTTAGATTAGTAGATATATACACTACAGGCAAGCCTATGGTACAACCACGGAATGCACATGAATTTATTTGTGAGAGTGAGTGGTTCTTTTTTCATATATGTGATGTCCTTAAATTATATTCGAATGCATATTTGAATTTGTGGACGAAATACCCTCTTATTCTTTGTGAGGCACATGATTCCATGACGGATAGGTGACGTTATTAAACATCTCTTGATGGATGAATGCACGAGTTGAGAGTGCTTATTGGCGACGAGTCGGTCTTTGAGGCTGGGTGGTTATGGGCATGTTATTTGGGTGTTTTAAATTGGTCACTCATATTCAGGCATGTGAAAGTTGGGAAAGGTATGAATGTGTATGCAAGGGCTTAATGGTTGGTATCAACTATGGTCATAGGTGTAGTGCGTTGAATTGCCAAATGCTCCCCTGTTGTATGATGTCTTGCGTGTATTGTTTGGTTAGCAAGGTTTTAGGTTGCTCGAGGACGAGCAAGAGCTTAAGTGTGGGGTGGTGATGTTAGGCTAAAAATCTATATTTTTGCATGTATTTGCCTTGCATTATGCCTCAATCTTGTTAACTTTGGTGTGAATATTTGTGACTCGAGCTTAATAATGATATTTATATGAATTGGAGTCAATTCGAAGTGATTTGGCAAGCTTGCATGCAAAGTGAAGTAAAAACAGAAGAACTTGGAGGGAGTATGATTTTGGTGCCCAGGTTGGCGCCAGGCACCAACCAAAACGCCAATGGCAGAATAGCACAGAAGTGAAAAAAACTTCGGTGTTCCGGTTGGCGCCAGGCGCCATGCAAGACGGCTAAGAGCGGATTTCGTCCTAATTCAGCTAGGACTTGGTAGTTTCGACCCTACAAGACCCCAACATATATAAAAGAGGTTCTAAACCTATTTCTTACGAGAGGAGACATTATTGGAGAGGAAAAAGACTACGAGAACACTTGGAAGCAGCAAATCACAAGAGTTTTCTCTTCCGTTCTTCCTTAATCTGTATTCTAATGCTTTCAATTATTATCATGATTGTTAGTATGGTTATGAGTAGCTAAAGTTTCTAATCTAGGGTTATATGGAACCTATTGGAGGATGATTTTCTACTACGTTTAATATAGATTTGCCTTTGATTTTTCTCTACTTGTTCAACTATATTTTCGTTGTTGTTGATTGAATGACCATCAATTGATTGTGCCTATTTAGTGTGTACTGCTCTAGAGAGAGTACATATTTAGGTAGTTGTTGAACAACATCACTCCTAACGTATGCGAGAGATCAATACGGATGGCTTAATGGCGAGATTAGAGATAACGAAACCTTGGTGCGATCGTAGTGAGCGGTAAATTAGTGCCAGCTAGCGTAGTTCGAGAGAATATGTCTAGTAAATTGTGGTAGTTGCTCGAGAGAGCTACGACACCCAAAGTGCTCATGATCGGTAGAGAATACTTAGGCGAATTTATAGGAAACATAGCTGGGGAGATTTCGACAATAGGGGAAATCGTAACTCTAGACCTCTCCTTAATCTTTTCTCCAAACCTTAGTATCTTTAGGTTATAATTTACTACTTTAATTAGCTAGTTAATTAGTTAGAAATAAAATCTCAATCTTTATAATTCCAGAATTTGTTCAAATTGTCTTCTTAGTGATAGTAAACAGTTGTAGCAAAATCTTAGTTCTCTGTGGGATTCGACACCGGACTTGTAAACCAAATTATATTTGCAACGACCGTTTATCCTTTTTAGGACTAGAGTTGAGCGTGATCATAACGCCTTTACTTGTTTTTCCTTGATGTTTAACTCCAGCAAATTAAGTTTAAAATCTCATGGTTAACTCAAAAATGCAATAATTTTTATTGAATAAAGATGCATATGAAGTTTTTATTGTTAAATATATTATTTAAATTAACATGAATGATCATACAAAACAACTAGAATAATACAATTAAGGAAATATTTTTGTAATTAAGTGTCGGGCCTATGCTCATAGGGCTGGGTATAATTTGATAAATACCGAATTACCGTATCGAAACCGAAAATTTTGGTATTTGGTATATGGTATTTTGATATTTGGTATGGTATTTGGTTTAAGTTATAAAAAAAATTGGTATTAGGTATGGTATTTTAAAATAAAATACCGAAATATCGATGCCGTACCGAAATATATATTATATTACACAAAACACATATTATCAATTATAACATAAATATAAAAAATCTAAAATTTTACTTTCCTTTATTCTCAAAGTTCATCAATTAACTCTAAACAAGTAACAAGACATTTAATGATCAAATATTCTTTTATGTACAATTTTCTCTATTTGGGTCGATATTTGCTAGTTGTGGACAAAATTTTTGTCAACAAACATTTTTAGTTTTGTATTTTTGAGTACTTTAATTAAGAATATTGAGTGTATGGCTCTATGCACTAGTTAGTATTCAAACCGAATAAACCGAAGTTACCGAACCAAATAAATCGAAACCGAAAGGAGAAAAATCGAACCATACTGAATTTAATTAGGTACGGTATTGGTATAGGATTTTAAGAAACCGAATACCGAAAATACCGAACCAAAATATCTAAATACCGTATCGTACCGACCGACGAATACCCCTACATGCTCGGAATGGGCCATCCCTCATGTAGTGGTTGTACAGATTTCAAGTTGTGTTCGTTCATTTTTAAATGGACATATTATTTCCTAAGCTTACAGATTAATCAGTCCAAAATAATAATCGCATTAGAAATTCACATGCTTAAATATATTTGGTCGAATGGAATGACTCGTCATGAAGAATACATGAAAAATATAAATAGGAAGACAAATCATATCATGGAAGAAAAATATATATAAATAAAATGAAAAAAAAATCCCAGACTCCTTAATCTTTTATCATTTCCTCTATCACATATATA
>NC_031994.1:93548343-93564932 GCF_001879085.1 Nicotiana attenuata | reverse complement strand
ATATTAATATATATATATATATATATAGTATATATATATATATATATATATATATTTGGCCAAAGTTCTAAAATCAACTTATTTTTAAAAATACTTTTTTTAAAAGTGCTTTTAAAAAAAATGCTTTTGGTGAGAATCAATTTTGTGTTTGACTAATCAATTTGAAAAGCACTTTTGGGCAACAATGTTTGGCCAAACTTTAAAAATATTCTTATAATGAAATTTTTTTCTCATAGATTTTCAAAAAAGCACTTTATAGGAAAAAATTATTTTCTGCTTCTAAAAATTGTTTATAAATCTACTTAAAAGTACTTTTTTCGTTTTAAAAAATTTCGCAAACACTTAACTTTGAAAAAAATGTTGAAAAATGATGATTATGGAGAATAAAAAGTTTAGCTTGAGGCGTGTCAAAAGACACTGTCCTTAAGGATATTTCGCCCAACATCAGATGAAATAATATTAGACGTATCCCCAGGATTCAACAAGCTCTTCTAGTATAAATTAGGAGCAGAAAAAACAAAGATCGAATAAATAAAACCCAGCACAAAGAAGGAAACATTAGCAGATTGCTTTTTCACTCTATCCTCCATGAACACAAGTAGATAGCTTTATATATAGTTCAAAAGGAAGATGGACATCTGAGTGTAATAAAAAACGTTGAAATCCATTAAGGATTCTATGCTATCAAACGTTACAATCATTTAAAGCCAAAAAAACTTTATTTATCAAAGTTAATGAGATGTTATCAAAATAGACCGTTGAAGAAATGGTCATACAAGATCCATCTTTGGTCAAATTCAAAATTTCACAAAAAACATAACTGATTTTGTTACCATTAAAATATAATAAAATATTATGTTTAAATTATTCTATTTTACTACTATACACATTAATATATAGAAAAATTTATTGGTCATATAAAGACACATTAAAAGGATGAACCTGGACATCAATTTAAATATTATTCTTTTTGAGATATTAAAATTATTATTTTTACCAATCCCCCACATAGCTCAAAAATAATATCACGTAATAAAATAAAATAAGAAATTTTGCTGGGTTTTAACAAATGAGCATAATGTATCGAATCTGGTGCTCTTGGACTATGAACCAGACCTAGATAAAATAAGATTAAACTTACAGAACAATTGGTGAAGTTCAAAACTTCTATGAACCAGTAATTCTTTTGTGAGTTTAGTGTCTTATCTATCACATTATACCCGCATGCACTTTGTTGTTTGTCGCGGTTTTGCGCTAATAAGCCATGCACGCGCCTGGTTTTTATGAGTGCTCTAGAAATTTCGCCACAAATTTCATAGGGCGGCCCCACTCCACACTCATATAGGTCCATCCATCAAGTGATCTCTCTCTTCTTAGCTTCTCCCATGTCTTTCATCTCAAAATTAGAAGACAAGAAAAATTTGGTTTTATGTACCAAATCAAGGCTAGAACTAAAAATAAGCATGTCATCCACATAAAGGCAAATAATAACACATGTACCATCTACACATTTTGTATAAACACATTTATCTACTTCAATTGATGAAAAACCATCATTAATCAATACTTGATCAAATTTTTCATGCCACTGTTTAGGCGCTTGCTTTAGACCATATAAAGATTTTAGTAATTTACATACTTTATTTTCTTGGCCAGACACTATACAACCCTCAGGTTGCTCCATGTAAATTTCCTCTTCCAAATCACCATTTAAAAATGCAGTTTTAACATCCATTTAATGAATAAAAAGTTTATAAATAGAAGCCAAGACAAGTAAAACACGAATCGAGGAAATTCTAGTTACAGGAGCATAAGTGTCAAAATAATCAATATTTTGCTTTTGGGTAAAACCTTTTGCAACAAGTCTAGCTTTGTATTTATTGGAACCATCCGGATTGAGTTTCTTCTTAAAAATTCATTTACAACCAATGGGTTTAGCTCCCGGAGGTAAATCAACTAAAATTCAAGTTTTATTTTGTAAAATTGAATTTAATTCTACATCAATAGCTTCTTTCCAAAATGAGGCATCAGACAAAGAAATAGCTTCAGAATATGTTAAAGGATCATTATCCACAAGATAAGTATAAAAATCATTACCAAAAGATTTTTCTTTCCTTGGTCTTTTGCTTCTTCTTAAATCCTCACTTTCAAAATCATTTTGAACAATTGGAACATGTGAAATATTTTCACTTGGAATAATAGGAGCATCAGAAATTTTCTCAAATTTTAAAGGAAAAATATTTTCAAAAAATTCAGCATTTTTTGTTTCAACAATAGTATTGTTTTCAAGCACATCACTTTTGACTACTAAAAATCTGTATGATGCACTGTTTTCAGCATACCCAATAAACATACAATCAGATGTTTTAGATCCTATTTTTCTTTTCTTAGGATCAGGCAACATAACTTTAGCAAGGCACCCCCACACTTTCAAATATTTCAAATTAGGTGGATACCCTTTCCACAACTCATAAGGAGTTTTATCCGATTTCTTATAAGGAATTCTATTTTGTAAATGACAAGCAGATAAAATGGCTTCACCCCAAAGATTATCCGGAGCACCAGAACTAACAAGCATGCTATTCATCATTTCTTTTAAGGTCCTATTTTTCCTTTTGGCTACACCATTTGATTGTGGTGAATATGGCGGAGTTATCTCGTGAATTATGCCTTCTTTCTCACAATAATCATTCAACAAAATAAATTCACCACCTCTATCGGATCTAATTCTTTTGATTTTCTTATCTAATTGATTTTCTACTTCAGATTTATAAATTAAAAACTTATCAAAGCTTCATCTTTATTTCTCAACAATTAAACTTTTGTATATCTAGACAAATCGTCTATAAAAGTCACATAATATTTTTTCCCTCCTCTAGTCATAGTTTGTTTCAAGTCTCCTAAATCAGTATGAATTAAATTTAATAATTCAGATTCTCTAAATATTGAAGTACATGATTTCTTAGTTTACTTAGCTTCTGCACAAACTTCACACTTATCAATATTCGAAAAATTAATATTTGAAATAAGACCTTCAGAATGCATTTTTTTAATATAAGATAAACTAACATGTCCTAATCTAGCATGCCATAAATTAAAAGAATCAATTAAGTAAGCAGAAGTACTAGCATTTTCATTGATAATATTGAGTACAAACAAGCCATGGTTATAATAACCCTTGCCAACAAAATTATTATTCTTGGTCAATACGACCTTATCAGATTCAAAAGAAACCTTCACCCCCACTTTTCCTAATAATCCCACAGAGACCAAATTGGCTCGGATACTAGGAACATGCAACACGTCATTCAATGCCAAAATTTTGCCAGATGTGAGTTTGAGAAGAACTTTGCCTTTTCCAAGAACTTGAGTAGTTCTTGAGTCACCAAGATAGACAACTTCTTCTCCCTCCTCAACTTGAGTGTAAGACACAAAGTCTTTTTTGTTATCAAATATGTGCCTAGTGGCACCAGAATCTAACACCCAATCTTTCACATTGGCCACAAGGTTCACCTGGGAAACAACCGCAACAATTATATCATCCACTTTGGCTTCAGTCAAATTTACTTTAGCCTTGGTGGGATTGTCATTCCCAACCTTTTTTCGTCATTGAGCAACATAGTAGCCAGATTTGCCACACACAAAGCAGTTGCTTTTTTACTTAGAGGTTTGATTGTTGGTTTTGGGCTTATAACCATTTCTTTCGTCATACCTGTTACTTGATTTTTTCTGACAGTTGTTGTCCTCCACAAGGCTGCTTCTAGTTGCAATTTCTTTTCCTTTGTCAACAACAGCGTGCTTGCCCGCAATTTTCAAAACATTGAAAAAAGATTTGGCACATGTAATTAGCGATGGAACAGCAACAGAAACAGTAGGCGTAGCGGGTGTAGTAGCAACAACAACAACATTAGCAGCGTTATTCTCCATAATAACAACGTGTAAATATCCTTAAGATTGTTGGAAAAATTGGATGATTATGGAGAATAAAAAGTTTAGCTTGAGGCGTGTCAAAGACACTGTCCTTAAGGATATTTCGCCCACACCGAGATGAATAATATTAGACGTATCCCCCAGGATTCAACAAGCTCTTCTAGTATAAACTAGGAGGAGAAACAACAAAGATCGAATAAAATAAAACCCAGCACAAAGAAGAAAATTAGCAGATTGCTTTTTCACTCTATCCTCCCATGAACACAAGTAGATAGTTTTATATATAGTTCAAAAGGAGATGGACATCTGATGTAATAAAAAACGTTGAAATCCATTAAGGATTCTATGCTATCAAACGTTACAATCATTTAAAGCCAAAGAAACTTTATTATCAAAGTTAATAAGATGTTATCAAAATAGACATTTAAGGAAATGGTCATACAAGATCCATCTTTGGTCAAATTCAAAATTACAAAAACATAACTGATTTTGTTACCATTAAATGTTAATAAAATATTATGTTTAAAGTTATTCTATTTTACTACTATACACATTAATATATAGAAAAATTTATTGGTCATATAAAGACACATTAAAAGGATGAACCTAGACATCAATTTAAATATTATTCTTTTTGAGATATTAAAATTATTATTTTTTAACAAAAAATATTTTTGGCCCAAAAAAAGAAATTTCGGCCAAAAAAAACTTGACCAAAAGGGGTATTCTCGTGAAAACGTTTTGTGAGATTTTTAACTTTCACACAAAAATATTCTTGTTGTCAAGAGGAGAGTAATTAATTTTAAGATTAAATAGTAAAGATTCCTTGTTGTTATCGTCATTTCTATTATTATTATTGAAATATATTTTGTTACAACTCGACTTCTTTCACTTGTAGTTCATCCCACACCGTAAGCAGAGAGGAGAAGTGAGCAAATGCAGTGATATAAAAGATAGCCTGGGCACACCAGGAAACATACTTACCTGGACGGGGTCAATGAGCGATCAATAAGGCTCATGGCGTAGGTTGGTGACCTCCATTGCACTTTGGAGGGGTGCCCGCCTAAGGTCGATCCAAGTGGTCGAGCCTACGTCATAATTTGTGATAGTGGGGGCCTGCGTTCGCGCGGCCCCTACCCAAATCTACGCCCAAAATTTAACTACTATCTCACTTTGGATTAAAGGCTACTATCTCACAACAATTCTTGGCAATAGCAAAGATTTTAGAGAGTTTTGATACATAAGGAGTATCAACAAGAAATGCTCCACCTGATCAAAACAAGCCAGATTTAATTATTATAATATAACGTGATCATAACATTATGTAATGAGCTGTTGAGGATTACACTGAAATAACAAGAAATAAAAAGATAGGCATTTTGAACCCTGGTAATAGGAAACAGCAGTTCTAGGCTAGAATATAAAAGGAAAAAGAATAGAAAAAATTATGTTTTGCTCTCATGTTTAGTACTTATTCAAGGGGAATGGAATCTGATGACTTCCTTATGCCACAGCAGGCATATCCTTAAGCCATCCATCTATAGGTTTTCCAATGGAGTAGACGATGAACCCGATTTCTCTGAGCTTCTCCACATCAACAATGTTTCTTCCATCAAACACAAATGCAGGCTTTTGCATGTTATCATAAATCCTCTTGAAATCAAGAGTTTTGAACTCATCCCATTCTGTCAGAACACAGATACCGTGGGCGCCTTTTGTGGCCTCATAAGCATCCCATACTACGTTGAGTTGCTTCATCGCTGTTGGGCTCATTGGCTGAAGATGAATTGGATGATCCCAATCATACTTGTTCATTGACAGATCCCTTTGGATTTGATCCTCAGTGACCTGTGGATCATATATGCTCAAATGAGCTTTGTCTCCCAACAAGCCTTTGCACACATCAAGCGCGGGAGTCTCCCTAGTGTCACCTGTGTCTTTCTTGAATGCAAATCCAAGAATAGCAATCTTCTTGCCTGAGACTGTGTTGAACATAGAGGAGACTACTCGGTTAACAAACCGACTCTTTTGGTAGTCATTCACCTTAATCACTTGTTTCCAGTAATTGGCAACTTCTGTGAGACCATTGCACTCACAGATATAAACCAAGTTGAGAATATCTTTCTGGAAACAAGAACCACCAAAACCAACACTGGCATTGAGGAACTTGCGTCCGATTCTACTGTCCTTACCAATAGCATTGGAAACCTGTGCAACATCAGCTCCAGTGGCTTCACAAAGAGCTGACATTGCATTAACCGATGAAATCCTCTGAGCCAAGAAGGCGTTGGCAGCAAGCTTCGACAGCTCAGCTGACCAAAGATTGGTGCATATGATTTTGTCTTCAGGCACCCAATGAGCATAAACTGCCTTCAGAGCCTGGATTGCTTTTTGCCCCTCAGGGGTTTCTCGTCCTCCAATTAAAACGCGATCCGGATTAAAAAGGTCCTGAATAGCAGTCCCTTCAGCAAGAAATTCAGGATTTGAAAGAATTTGATACTTGATACCTTTGCTGTTATGTGTGAGTATTTTCTCAATTGCCTCAGCTGTTTTCACTGGAACAGTTGACTTCTCAACAACAATCTTGTCATTCTTCGATACATCAGCTATCATTCGAGCAGCACTTTCCCAGTATGTAAGATCTGCTGCTTTCCCAGCACCAAGGCCTCGAGTTTTCGTTGGTGTGTTAACGGAAACAAAGATGATGTCTGCTTCTGAGACATGTTTCTCAACTTCAGTGCTGAAGAAAAGGTTCTTTCCTCGGCATTGTTTCACTACATCTTCAAGTCCTGGCTCATAAATAGGCAGCTGATCACTGTTCCAGGCCGCGATACGAGCAACAGCTATATCAACAACAACAACTTCAATTGCAGGGCACTTGAGTGCTATGACTGCCATTGTTGGTCCACCAACATATCCAGCTCCAATGCAACAAATCTTCACCATTTTTTCTGCAACATTAAACCGGATCAAACGAAGAGTTAAAGTTCCAGGATTACAATAAGCCTAAGCATAGTAGAATGCAATTTGTCTGGAATTGAGGCGTAGTTGTTATTGTTATTATGGTTGTATAGAGGTACATCTGTATATTTGAACATGCAAAATGAGAATCAAATATTGCCCATTTAACTAGAAAAACCATATTCCGTAGAATATCTCTTTCTATTTGTCCAATTAGAAAACACCATCTTCTCCTACTGTCCTAATCAACATCCTTAAGTGACTTTTCTGATTACACAGATAAATAGGCTTTAGATAAAACTGTTACAGATATTTTCTTCCCTTCCTAATCCACATTGACATTTACATCTTAATATAAATACATAGAGACATTTCAACATCAGTGGACAAGGACAATTTCCACCAGGCATATATTCAAGTTGATACCATAAAATGGAAGTTGCCCATGTACAGTATTACCAGTGGCGAAGCCACATGATCGTAAGGGTGACCACCCTTCGTCAAAAAATTGCACTGTGTACATAGGTAAAATATTATGTTTTAGAGCTATATAACACATATTGGACACCTTTTGTCGGAATTTTTTTTCACTTCTTTTGAGTTTGAACACCCTTGGAGAAATTCTTAGCTTCGCCACTGAGTATTACTATATGAATACACAGTCTCTTGGACAAATTAATTCCAAAGAAATAAAACAAATGACACCATACCAACTTATTACCAATGTATACTAAACACAACAAAGAATAATAGAAAGTGATAAAAAAAGAGAACAAGACTCTAAACTTTAGCCAACTTTCATAAAAGTTACCTCAAGTATTTCCCCACCAAATTAGTTCTTGAAAAGGAATAGAGCAAGAAGAAAAGATGGTTTTGATTCTCTTATGAAATGTTGCTATAAAAAGGACATAAAAGAGCTTGTAGAATGGTGCAAAGACTTCCATAAGACCAATATATATATATATATATATATATATATATATATATATATATATATATATATAATGGAAATGAACCTATGATCTGAGCTAAGCTAATTGACTCTCAAAAACTAAGTAAAGTGTCAAAAAGTCAGATTTAAAGTCTGGTTTGGAATAATAACACGTTTTAAGCTGTACCTTTCAGTAACAAACAAGGGAAAGGAATTCAACTACTTCTATTTCCTCCTTTTTCTTGAAGTATCTCTGCAAAAAACTAAACATTTGGACCACTTAAAAACTTTACACTACCAGTTTTCTTTTAAATTTTAATCATATCAATAGGGAAAGGTGGAACAAATTTGAAAAGGGATAAACAATATTTTTAAGAAAATAAGTTGGTGATGTTCATGGTGTATCGGGCTAAGCCCGCCCAAAGACATTCACTTCTGGTTAAGGTCTGAAATGCAAAGGCAAAGTTGTATGTACTTTGAGTACTAGTTAAATTTTTTTTTAAAAAGTGGATACAAGTTAAATTAGATAGCCCCATGAAAATCTTACAATTTTTTTTCCCTAAATGTCTCAAGCCATTAAAAATATTCATAAACCGTATATAGCTTCTTTTTGTTATTAACTTCAAAACATAAGACAAGAGTCCGTTTGGACATAAGAATTTTTTTACTTTTTTTTTGAAATCAGTGCTTGATCATAAAATTTTTAATTTTCACTTGAGGATGAATTTTGAAATTTTTCGACAATTTGAAAAAAAAAACTCCAAAAAACTGTTTTTCAAATTTTCACTCAGATCACTCATAAAACTTCAAAAACAACCCAAAATTATATTCCTGTCCAAACACAACTCTAATTTTTCAAATACCATTTTCACTTGAAAAAAAATCACTTTTTTTTGGAATTTTACAATTCTTATGTCCAAATACGCTGTAACACAGCCACAAAAATAAGAGATTTGGTCCTAATATAATTATTACTTTAGTACTGTAAAGTGTAAACCAACCAAAAAAAAAAAAAAAAAAAAAAAACTTTTTTCGTGTTTTCCTTTAAAGGGTAAACCAATTTAACCAGAGGAAATCATTAATAGAAAAGTTAAGGGGTGCATTTTCATGTGAAAATAAAAAGCTGTTACTCAACAAGAAAATTATTTTTTTAAACTGGTACAGTTACAGAAGGGGAGATGGAAAAGAAAGCTTGAAGCTTCAGAAAGAACGTGATATGGTTGGTTCAACAGAGCATTGAGTGATATCAAAGGAAAAAAATAATTATAGCTAAGAGCATGTATTAATTATGGTTAGTTAAGTATGGTTAAGAAAAAGAAGAAACAAAGTCATTGTTATAGAGAGCTTGATTTAAAGGCAAAATAACTTGAGATCAACGTGTTGGTACCTGATTAATTGGCCGCCTTTTAGCAATAAAAATGTGGTGCAGAAGAGTGATGTTCACTAGTTATATATGGTGAGACAAATTTATATTTTATAAAGAAGTGAGGTCAAGGTCTAATGATATATATAGGAAAATTAAAGTAAAGTACTTTCCATAATCTTAAAGGTAAGAAGGTTTAGAAGTAATCTAACTGTATCTATCTATTTATATCTATATCGATATTATTATAAAAGCACAAATGTTAAACGCTAAATTTTGAACGACAAAAATATTCTCAAAATATTGGTTGACTTTTATACCCCTTGTTTACCGTGAAAATGGTAATAACAATTAAATTTGATTTTGTGAGATTCTAAAAATACGTGATCTATTTTTATGCTAGTTGTTAAGCAGTTGATGCTATCGGGCATAACAAAAATCAAGAACCGCCCATCGGGCAAAACATGGATCAAGAACAGCCCCTCGGGCAACAATATGAAACAACAACAGCCCCTCGGGCTACATCACATCACTCACACTGGGTACCCGCGGTCACTGGGGGTGTACAGACTCCGGGATGGGCCTCTTACAGCCCAAGCGCAATAACAAGCCATCTCGTGGCATAATCAAACAGGCTCTCGGCCTCATATCAATCACAAGCCACCTCGTGGCATAATAAATCAGCCCATCGGCCTCTCATATATCACAAATCAGTACCACATGCTGCAGCGCGCAGCCCAATCCCATGATATCCTCACAACACAGGCCCTCGGCCTCACTCAGTCAGATCTCACTCAAGCCCCTCGGGCTGACAGTAAAACAAGTACTCCGCTCAAAATCATTTATGAAATCAAAAGGAGTGAATAAAATCGAGTTATGAAAACAGTAAGAACATAGTATGACTGAGTGTAAACATTAAACCAAAACAGTGAGGAAAAACAGTAGTAAAAGCCCCTAAGGGTCCAAGAAATCGGCACAAGGCCCAGACACGGCATTTAGCCCCAAACACCATAATATTTTCCAAAATATAATAATATCAAATAGTTTTCAAGTAAAATACGCGACTTAAAAGTCGTGCGGGATGGACCAAGTCACAATCCCCAACGGTGCACGACCCCACGCTCGTCATCTAGCGTGTGCGTCACCTCAAGGTAGCACAACGATGTGAAATCCGGGGATTCATACCCTCAGGACAGTATTTACAATCATTACTTACCTCAATCCGGTCCAAACTCTAGCTCGCAATGCCTTTGCCTCTCGACTCAGCCTCCGGATGCTCCAAATCTATCCAAAAACAGATTTATACCATCAAAATATGCTAAGGGAACAAAGCCCACTCGAAAATATCCAATTTATACCAAAAATCCGAAATTTGCCAAACCCGGCCCCTGGGCCCACGTCTCGGAATCCGACAAAATTAACACCAATGGAATCCTTATCCTCCCACGAGTTCATGCATACCAAATTTACCAAAATCCAATCACAAATGACCCCTCAAATCCCTAATTTTAGGTTTCCAATTACAAGCCCTAGTTTTCTTCAAATTCAACCACTAATTTCCATAAATTACAAGCCTAATCCGTGAAATAACACCATAGAAACGAGTTTTATGTTCAAAAATCTTACCTCAATGAAGTTCCCTTGAATTCCCTCTTCAAAATCGCCCAAAAGCTCCAAAAATCGATTTAAAATGGTGAAGAAAGTCTGAAAATCGCGAAGGATGAAATATATACTTTCTGACCCAAGGATTCCGCACCTGCGGTCCTTTTTTCGCTTCTGCAGCCCCGCTTCTGCGGTCTAACCCACCGCACCTGCGGTTTTCACTTAAAGGGCCATTTCCGCATCTGCGCTAAAATACCCGCACCTGCGCTATCGCAGGTGCGCTCCCTTAACTGCTTCTGCGGTTCCAGCAGATTCCCTCTTGGCCGCATCTGCGGCTTGTTTCCGCATCTGCGGGAGTCGCACCTGCGGCCTCCCAACCGCAGATGCGGTTATGATAGCAACCATAAAACTTCAGCTGCTAAACTCAACTCCAAATCCTTCCGTCAACCATCCGAAATCACCCCGAGGCCCCCCGGGACCTCAACCGAAGGCACAAACAAGTCATATACCACTATCCAAACTTATACCAATCTTCAAAACACCTCAAACAACATCGAATCAACCAAATCATATCGGATTCAAGCCTAAGCTTCCAAAAACTTCCGAATTCCGCTTTTGATCAAAAAGTCTACCAAGCCTCGTCCGAATGACCTGAAATTTTGCACACACGTCACATTTGACACAACGAACCTACTGCAACCTCCGGAATTCCATTCCGACCCCTATATCAAAATCTCACCTATCAACCGGAAAACGCCAAAATTTCAATTTCGCCCATTCAAGCCTAAACCTTCCACGGACCTCCAAAATACATTCCGATCATGCTCCTAAGTTCACCTAACGGAGCTAACCAAATCATAAAAATTCCAATCCGAGATCATAAGCTAACAAGTCAAAACTTGGTCAAAGCTTTCTAATTTTAATCTTCAAACTGAGAACTGTCCTTCCAAAACCATTCCGATTACCCTGAAAATCAAAACCGACGATTTACACAAGTCATAATACATCACACGGGGCTAGTCATGCCCGAGAACTGGCGAGCGAAGTGCAAAAGCTCAAAACGACCGGTCGGGTCGTTACATCCTCCCCACTTAAGCATACGTTCGTCCTCGAACGTGCCCAGAGTTGTTCCGAAAACTATCAGATCGCCGTGTAACCTTATCATGCACATACCCGGGGGTGATCCCACATCACCTTATCTCGTATAGGTCCGATAACACAATGTAACTAAATTTCACAATCCAACCTAGTCCATAAACCTTAGAACCACATTTCCACTTCTGAAATCATCCATAAGATCAGAATCTCACATCTATACTCTAAATAAGCCCGAACCAGCTGTAATAACCCATACCTGCAACCTCCGGTGCAATTACATGACATACTACATAACTTAAACACTTGTAGCAATAACTCTAATCACAGCAGTTGCTCACAACATCCGAATTTCGATAATAAGCCTTTTATCAAATAAAGCCTCGTTCCAACACTTCCGTATACTCCAATGATAAATAAAACACGTAGAAAATCATAACCACTCCTCAGATCAATCATTCGTGAAGCCACTTCTCTTTTGCCAAGGACCATGGTAATTTCTAATCCGAACATCGATATTATCCTTCCAACACGCTGAAACCGAATCCGTTTGTATTCATTCTAGATCCCAACGATCTCATCTAATCCAACACAACTACTTTGGTGAAATGACACATCAATACAATCTAAAGCCACAACTCGTGCAATCCGCGCACCAATAAGCAACAATCCGAATGTACTCAGATCATGAAAAATGACTCAAATAAGAGAGCTGTACCGCAAGCTCTCCAATACCACCACACACAACGCTGAGAACCGGTCACACATCGTAGAAACTGAACACACGAATCCAACCCGAAGGGTCATACCTCCACATAACTTCGCTGCAATGCGCGGTCCCACCCAAACACTGGTCTGCATTATATACCTCGAGCCACCCTGCTCCAAATCTATAACCATTCAGAATTCAATATCACGGACCCAGAGTGCATTATCATAACCACGGAGAAGCGAATGACTTATTACCACACAACCCGAAAGAACATAACCAATACACAATCAAACATGCAACCCTCTAATATCCGTCTCACTCAAATTCTGCTATAAAGCCCAAATGGAACAGCACCATATGTGCATATAACCAACAAACCATAACTCCCCGCAACACGGAAACATAATTCATAGATCACCCTAGAACACTAACATGCTAAAAAATAATCGATTCAGCACATCCCATAACAATAGCAACTCAGAGTCAACCGAGCCGACTCGATGCATAACACACATCCATATTGGCCTATCAATGAAACCCTTATCAAGGAGTCCCTGAAGCTGCTCCTTCAACTCCTTTAACTCCGCCGGTGCCATACGATACGATGCCCGACACCAAATCAATACCGAAATCAGCAACCCTGTCCAGCGACATGCCCGACAGCAGGAAACACATCCAAAAAATCCCTCACCACCGGAACTGAATCAATGGTAGGAGTATCTGCACAGACATCCATCACGAAGGCCAAATAAGAAGACAACCCTTCCCAGCCATCCGCTGGGTCTTCAAAAATGAAACCAGCCTACTGGGAACATAATCCGTCGAACCTCGTCACTCAATCCGTCGCATTCCCGGCATAGCCAACGTCGCCGTCTTAGCGCAACAGCCCTAAATAACACGACACGGAGATAACCAGTCCATGCCCAATATCACACCAAAATCTAGCATACTAAGCTACAATGATCCACCGGGTCTCCAAACCTCCAATAGTTACCACACAAGACCGATATACGCGGTCCACAGCCACGACCTAGCCTGTTTATGAGGATTCCCAGTCCCCCAATTCCGTACAGCACGCAAATCACCATATCCGATCCCAACTCCACCGTCCGAATATACAACATACCTCTAATACCCAATCATCCCATGAGAGGTACTCCTATAATTCTTCGGTGCCACCAAGCAGACTCGAATATCAGCAGTCGATCAAACAAGAGAGCGCCGCAATACTAATGAAGTATCCTCAACTCAAACACATCGCCCTTCCTCAAATGTATAACCTCATCAAGTCACACCAATTAGTGATCTCATTTATCTAGTCATCTGAACTGTCCATGCTACCTAAGAATTTGTGACCTTCCTTTCGAAACTGAATCGTGACCTTACACATACAAATCTCAATCCTACACAACATACCGCATATACCATACCATCCTAGGATAAACATGAGAACTTCATATCCCTTCCGAGCCACAAGCAGCTACGTACTCAACTAGCCAAGAACTTTCCGTTGATCCCATTTAAAAGAAAATCACTACACATCCCATGCTCCTCACGCTCGTAGCAAATATACATCTCTAACCGTGGTAGAAACCATCAAGAATTCTCCGAATTCCATTTGCACAAAACTAAACCGTCAGGGCTGAATCCTTCTAACTCAACCAAGCTACGCAGGTCACTAAAACACAACCCAAGAGCATTGCCGCGAAACACCTGTAGAAACTCATTACCTCGTAAGCACCCAAAGAACTAGTCATATCCTTACCATGCCGATCCGGCCTACTACCAAGCTATCCCATCTATCCGAGTTTCCTTCTGATTTACCTTCAGCTTGATACTCCTTCTTGCTATAACACCACAATTCCTCAACCTAGACTCACCACACGAGACCCAAGCATAAAACCACACCGTCTAAGGCTCATAAGCCGCTGAATACTCTCTTAACTATTCCCAAAAGCACCACATTTAAAATACCTACCCTGAAGGGACTTCCTGCGAATCCAAAGCCATTACCTTTACCTTCCTGATACTGATATATAGGATCCTATAATGATATGAAATACCACGAGTCTTGACACCCTCCAATGCAAACCTCAGTTTCTAGCCAAATATACAACTCGAAAATCTCAAATTAGTACATGTAAAATCTTGAACCCATTAGAACCATTCTCGAGAGTCATCCACTCTACTCAAACCGCAATTAGACCGATCAAACGGACTGGACGACCTGTGCTCCAATAGTACTCCAACACCGCAGAGTGTAACCTCACCTTAATGCAACCAAGAAACTTCATGATCTATGCACCGCACATCCTTTACCGATAACAACTCAAGTCATTCCACGATTCTCATACACCCATAAAGCATAACATAACCTTTATTGAAATTTCCTTTACTCGAGCCATCCTCGGTCTCAACCTCCGTAAGCCATAACTGATTCACCGATACGCCTCAAACTGGAACCATCATAGCACATAACCGCGCAATCAACTAATCAATAGCAGACTCCCCCACTTGGCTCGAAGCCATAGATCAAAACACACAATAACTCATAATGAATATACTCTATTACTGCCATAATACCATAGTGAGATTAAACTCAATCCTTCATAAGCTCGTTCAACACAGACCATCTAGTACTCCAAAACTTCTGCAAATCTCGCGTTCACCCTCGTACGATCAAGCCCACTCTCCTAAGCGACCCCAAATTTAAATTGCAACACATATACTTCACTGGTAAAGGAGATCTTCCAACAACAACATAAGGATCACACAAACTTCAGAACACTCCGCAGGAGATAACCTACCTGCTTCGCCTCAAACTAACATCTCTTTATAACCTTCCACTGTCATAAACATTACGCAGTCCTTTAATCTTCCTGAGTCTGAACTCATATCACAACGTGAAATCTACTTCACTTCCCAACTAGACAACATGAAAAGATCCTTCACGGCACCCACAACTCAGGGCTATACATCAAATATCGATGGAAATCAAACACCAAATAGTTCTTGCTGACCCAAAGCAGACCCTTCTCGTCTCATTCAATTCGTATGAACACATCTCGCAGTCACATCACACTCATCACGTAACTATCCAGTCATCACTTTCCTTAATAGGGACACAATCGAACATATAGATCCAGAAACACGCGTTCGCGCAATCAACAGCTCAGGGCTCAAGATAGCAAAAATTCGGCCTTAAGTCTTCCAGACTGGCCCAACATCAACACACACAGATCACATCTCGCCCCTCGATCAGGGAATCACAGCCATCGATGCACGGCCGATACCGAGAGCTCATGCGCGCATACGAACGCGTGGAAGGAATTCAAAGAGTTACATTTCAAGCTGAATCAAGGACACACAATAAGAATTCAAGAATGTGGAAATTTTCCTAAAGGTTTTGCAGCCTCCCGAGGATAAGTACAGACATCTCCGTACCGATCCGCGAGACTCTACTAAACTTGCTCATGACTCGTGAGACCTATGTAACCTAGGCTTTGATACCAACTTGTCACGACCCTAAAATTGACCCGGTCGTGATGGCGCCTATCGTGAAACTAGGCCAGCCGACACAACTCCCGAATTTAACCCTTTAATCAATAACAATCATTTTTAAGCCTTTAATTAATCATATATCTCATAATGTAAGTCTAATGAACAGTGCGAAATAAATACACAAGCCCGACATCGGGGTGTCACAAGTCACGAGCATCTACTAAGGTCTGAATACAACTAAGAGTCTAAAAATGTACTAAACACAGTCTAAGGAAGACAAGACGGAGAAAAGCAGTGCTGCGAACGTCGGGCAGCTACCTTGCTAACTCCAATGACTCTGCCACTGAGCAATCAACACCCATTACCGGGTTCAGAAATACCTGAATCTGCACACAAGGTGCAGGGAGTAATGTGAGTACGCCAACTCAGTAAGTAATAAAAGTAAATGAAAGCTGAGCAGTAAGAAAATACGTAAGCCACGTCATAATGCTACA
>NC_031994.1:93472046-93548243 GCF_001879085.1 Nicotiana attenuata | reverse complement strand
TGGGCCCAGCTCAGGTCCCAGAGGGGTTTATAGCCACCCCAGTTCTTCAGGACGCTTGGTCAGATTGTGGGCTTTGTGGAGAGCGTCACTAGAGCGGGTTTGCTTCCAGTAGGACCAGCCACTTCTCAGGCTGGAGGAGGAGTTCAGACTCCAGCTACACGTACTCAGGAGCAGGTAGCCCCCCCAGGCTCAGGTTCCAGTGGTTCAGCCAGCTGTGGCAGCTCAGCCGGGTACTGTGACTCAGACCGACGATGGAGCGGCTATGTCCGCAGATGCTTTGTGGAGACTGGATAGGTTCACCAAGCTCTTCACCACCACTTTCAGCGGTGCTTCTACAGAGGACCCCCAGGATTTCTTATATAGCTGCCACGAGGTTCTTCGGAACATGGGCATTGTGGAGTCCAATGGAGTTGATTTTGCTGCGTTCCGTTTATCTGGGTCCGCCAAGACCTGGTGGAGGGATTTCTGTTTAGCCAGACCACCGGGGTCACCAGCATTGACATGGGATCAGTTTGCAGAGTTGTTTTTGGAGAAGTTTCTCCCAGTTACTCAGCGAGAGGCTCTTCGCAGGCAGTTCGAGCGTCTCCAGCAGGCTCTATGACAGTCACTCAATATGAGACCCGGTTTATCGATCTAGCTCGCCATGCTCTTGTCATACTCCCCACTGAGAGGGAGAGGGTGAGGAGATTTATTGATGGTTTGATTCAGCCGATTCGTCTCCAGATGGCTAGGGAGACTGGTAGTGAGATCAGCTTTCAGGAGGCGGCCAATGTGGCCCGCCGAGTTGAGATGGTTCTGGCATAGGGGGGTAGCCATAGAGCAGACAAGAGACCCCGTCACTCAGGTCGTTTCAGTGGTGCCTCATCTAGAGGCAGGGATTCTTATGATAGGGGTCAGCCCTCCAGGCCTTTCCAGTCAGCCCTCCAGGTTTCTCAGGGTGCCCCAGGTGATCGTGGTTACCGTGGGCATTATTCTGATCAGCAGTCCCTCAGTATACCGTCAGCTCCCATCAGCGCACCGCCACTTTAGAGTTTTCGTGGAGGTCATTCAGGTCGCCAGGGCCAGCCACAGCGTTCAGAGGGGTGTTATGAGTGTGGTGAGTATGGTCACATCAGGAGAGCTTGCCCGAGATTGAGGGGTACTCAGTCGCAGCAGCAGGGTCCCCGTCCTATGATTCAGGCACCGGATGCTCCACAGCCAGCTAGAGGTGGAGGTAGAGGCCATAGAGGTAGAGGTAGAGGCCATAGAGGTGGAGCTCAGACCGCCAGGGGCAGAGGTCAGCTAGCAGCAGATCGACCTAGGGATACAGTTCAGGGTGGTGGGGCCCAGCCCCGTTGCTATGCACTCCAGGCTAGGCCCGAGGCAGAGGCCTCAGATGCGGTGATCACAGGTACGGTTCTGGTTTGTGATCGAGATGCTTCAGTACTATTTGATCCAGGATCTACGTATTCATATGTTTCATCTTATTTCGCACCATGCTTGGTCATGCCTAGTGATGCCTTGGGTATTCCGGTATATGTGTCTATACCGGTAGGTGACTCTATCGTGGTCGACCGAGTCCATCGTTCGTGTGTTGTAGTGATTGGGGGTCTTGAGACCCGTGTAGACTTGTTGCTCTTAGATATGGTTGACTTTGATATCATTCTGGGTATGGATTGGTTATCACCCTATCACGCTATCTTGGACTGCCATGCCAAGACCGTGACTTTAGCCTTACCGGGTATGCCTCTCTTAGAGTGGAGAGGGACTCCAGGTCATTCTACCCGTAGTGTCATATCGTACGTGAAGGCTCGACGTATGGTCGAGAAGGGGTGTCTGGCCTATTTGGCCTATGTTCGTGATTCCAGTGCGGAGGTCCCTCCCATAGATTCTGTGCCTATTGTCCGGGAGTTTCCCGATGTTTTTCCTTCGAACCTGCCGGGTATGCCACCCGATAGAGACATCGATTTCTGTATTGATTTGGCTCCAGGCACCCAGCCCATTTCTATTCCGCCATATCGTATGGCCCCGCCGGAGCTGAAGGAGTTAAAGGACCAATTGCAGGATCTGTTAGATAAGGGTTTCATTAGACCCAGTGTTTCGCCTTGGGGCGCGCCAGTGTTATTCGTCAAGAAGAAGGATGGGTCGATGCGGATGTGTATAGATTACCGGCAATTGAACAAGGTAACAATTAAGAATAAGTATCCACTGCCGAGGATTGATGATTTGTTCGACCAGCTTCAGGGTGCCAGGGTATTTTCCAAGATTGACTTGAGATCTGGCTACCACCAGTTGAGGATTATGGCATCCGATGTCCCTAAGACGGCTTTCTATACTCGGTACGGGCATTACGAGTTCTTGGTCATGTCGTTTGGGTTGACCAATGCCCCAGCAACATTCATGGAGTTGATGAACCGAGTGTTCAGGCCATATTTGGACATGTTCGTGATAGTCTTTATTGATGATATTTTGGTGTACTCCCGCAGCCAGGAGGAGCACGAGCAGCACCTTAGAGTGGTTCTTCAGACTCTGAGGGATAGTCAGTTATATGCCAAGTTCTCCAAGTGTGAGTTCTGGCTGAGTTTAGTAGCATTTCTGGGTCACGTTGTATCAGCTGAGGGTATTCAGGTGGACCCGAAGAAGATAGAGGCAGTCAAGAACTGGCCTAGACCAGCATCAGCTACGGAGATTCGGAGTTTCTTGGGGTTAGCAGGCTACTACCGTCGGTTTGTGGAGGGGTTTTCATCTATTGCAGCCCCGATGACCAGGTTGACCCAGAAGGGTGCCCAGTTCAGATGGTCGGAGGAGTGTGAGGCAAGCTTTCAGAAGCTCAAGACAGCCCTGACTACGGCACCGGTGTTGGTCTTGCCCACAGGATCTGGGCCTTATACCGTCTATTGTGATGCTTCCCGTATTGGACTTGGTGCAGTATTGATGCAGGATGGCAAGGTTATAGCCTATGCTTCGAGGCAGTTGAAGATTCATGAGAAAAACTATCCAGTGCATGATTTAGAGTTGGCAGCTATTGTCCACGCCTTGAAGATTTGGAGGCACTATCTGAATGGCGTGGCATGTGAGGTGTTCACTGACCACAAGAGTCTTCAGTACTTGTTCAAGCAGAAGGAGTTGAATTTGAGGCAGAGGAGGTGGTTGGAGTTGTTGAAGGATTATGATGTCACTATTTTATACCATCCGGGGAAGGCCAATGTGGTGGCCGACGCTTTGAGTAGGAAGTCAGCCAGTATGGGCAGTCTTGCTTATATTCCAGTCAGTCAGAGGCCGCTTGCTTTGGACGTTCAGGCTTTAGCCAATCAGTTTGTGAGACTGGATGTTTCTGAGCCCAGTCGTGTGTTAGCTTGCACGGTTGCTCGTTTTTCGTTATTGGAGCGTATCCGTGATCGGCAGTTTGATGATCCCCATTTATGTGTCCTTAGAGACACGGTGCAGCGAGGAGGTGCCAAGCAGGTTACCTTAGATGATGATGGTGTTTTGAGATTGCAGGGGCGAGTTTGTGTGCCCAATGTCATTGGGATCCAAGAGTTGATTTTAGAGGAGGCCCATAGCTCCAGGTACTCTATTCACCCGGGCGCCGCGAAGATGTACCAGGACTTGCGGTAGCATTATTGGTGGCGTAGGATGAAGAAGGATATCGTAGCATATGTGGCTCGTTGTTTGAATTGTCAGCAGGTTAAGTACGAGCATCAGAGGCCTGGTAGTTCACATCAGAGGATTGAGCTTCCCGAGTGGAAATGGGAGCGGATTACTATGGACTTTGTTACTGGACTTCCGTTGACCCGGAAGAAGTTTGACGCGATATGGGTTATTGTTGATAGGCTGACCAAGTCAGCGCATTTCATCCCTGTGGCAGTCTCCTATTTTTCTGAGAGGTTCGCTGAGATCTATATTCGGGAGATTGTTCGCCTTCACGGTGTGCCCGTGTCTATCATTTCGGATCGGGGTACGCAGTTTACCTCACGCTTCTGGAGAGCAGTTCAGCGAGAGTTGGGCACAAGGGTAGATTTGAGCACAGCATTTCATCCCCAGACAGACGGTCAGTCCGAGCGGACTATTCAGATTTTGGAGGATATGCTCCGAGCTTGTGTTATTGATTGTGGAGGTTCGTGGGATCAGTTCTTGCCTTTGGCGGAGTTTGCTTACAACAACAGCTACCAGTCGAGCATCCAGATGGCTCCTTATGAGGCTTTATATGGTAGGCGATGTCGGTCTCCGGTTGGATGGTTTGAGCCGGGAGAGGCTCGGTTGATAGGTACGGATTTGGTTCAGGAGGCCCTGGACAAGGTCAAGATCATTCAGGAGAGGCTTCGTTCAGCTCAGTCTAGGCAGAAGAGTTATGCAGACCGTAAGGTTCGAGATGTAGCTTTCATGGTTGGGGAGCGGGTATTGCTCCGAGTGTCGCCTATGAAGGGCGTGATGAGATTTGGGAAGAAGGGCAAGCTTAGCCCTAGGTACATTGGTCCGTTTGAGATTCTTGATCGAGTAGGAGAGGTGGCTTATAGACTTGCGTTGCCGCCCAGCTTATGAGCCGTGCATCCAGTTTTCCATGTATCCATGCTTCGGAGGTATCACGGCGATCCTACCCACGTGTTAGATTTCAGTACTGTCCAGTTGGACAAGGACTCATCATATGAGGAGGAGCCGGTAGCTATTCTGGACCGGCAGGTTCGTCAGTTGAGATCCAAGAGTTTTCCTTCTGTTCGTGTTCAGTGGAGAGGTCAGCCTCCTGAGGCATCAACCTGGGAGTCCGAGTCTGATATGCGGAGCAGTTATCCCCATCTTTTCCCCGACTCAGGTACTCCTTTCTTTTGTCCGTTCGAGGACGAACGGCTGTTTTAGAGGTGGAGAATGTGACGACCCAAAAGGGTCATCACCTGTATTCCTACTCCCTCTGTACTTCTGAGGCCCTGGAAACCTCATTTGGGGTTGCCTCGAGTTGTGTGCGCAGTCCGGGCGCGTAGCCGGAAAAGTTTAAATATGAAATTTTTGAGAAAAATTGTAAAATCTTGGTATTTAATTGATTAAGTTTGACTTCGGTCAACGTTTTGGGCAAACTGACCCGGACCCGTGATTTGACGGTCTCGGAGTGTCCGTAGGAAAATACGAGACTTGGGGGTGTGCCCGGAATCAAATTCCGAGGTCCCGAGTCCGAGGAATAATTTTTACGTGAAATTGTTTTCTGAAATAATTAAAGAATTGGAAAGTGTTATTTGTTTAGAAGACTGTGCTGTTGGGCTCGTATTTTGGTTCCGACGCCCGGCACAAGTCTTAAATATGAGTTAAGCAATTGCTGTGAAGTTTGGTTAGATTTGGATGTCATTTGACGTGTTTTGACCTAGAAGCATTAAATTTGATGTTTCATGGAAATTGGAAGGAATCATGGGTCTTGAGGCCTAATTCGATGTTGTTTGGCGATTTGGTCGCACGGATGAGTCCGTAGGATGTTTTTGAGTTTATATGTATGTTCGGTTTGGAGCCCCGAGGGCTCGGGTGAGTTTTGAGTAGGTCCCGGGAGGGTCTTAGGCTTAAAAATAGCAGATGGTTGCAGGTTCAGGGGTTGCAGGCCCCAGCGCAGCCGCGAACCAAATCAGTGCAGTCCGCACTGGGAGATTCAGAGAGTGGGTCTTGGGTCCATTCAACCAGCGCGACCGCGCACCAAATCAGTGCGGTCCGCGCTGGGTAGGTTCAGAGAGTCATTTTTCTTCCCTTCCTCGGCGCGGCCGCGGTGCATTTTTGTACGGTCCGCGCCAGTCTTCAACACAGTATATAAAGTCGGGATTTTCAGTCATTTCTTCACTTTTTCAAAACCCAAAACATAAGAGGCGATTTTCCAAACGATTCTACTTCTTCAAAACGATTGGTAAGTAATTTCTAACTGATTTTCTTTACTCCTTAACATCCTTAAACATAATTTCAACTTCAAAACAAGGATTTTAATGGGGAAATTGGGAATTTAGGGTAGAACCTATGTTTTCTAAAATTTGGGGGTTTTGGACCTCAATTCGAGGTCCGATTCCAAAATAACTTACATATTTGAGTTCATGGGGGAATGGGTAATCGGATTTTGGTTCGAACCTCGGGTTTTGACCATGTGTGCCCGCGGGCATTTTGACCTTTTGGGGTAAATTGATGAAAAAGCTATAATTAGTCATTGGGTTTGATTTGTTTAGCACATATTGATATCATGAAGTCCTTATTGCATAGATTTGGTTGAGTTGGAGCCGAATTCGAGAGGGAAAGCGATTGTGGAGGATTGTATTGGCCGTGGAAGTTGAGGTAAGTGTTTGGTTTAACCCTAGCTTGAGGGAATAGGAGTCGAGTCTTGTTTGCTAATTGCTAAATGATCGAGTACGATGTATAGGCATGATGACGAGTTCCTATACATTGGGGTCTAGCATGACCGTGAGTCCTCATATGTGGGTTGTTTGGATATTGTTATGCCTTCCATGTTATTAGATGACTTCTACACGTGGTAAACACCTTGGGAAAGATATTGTGATTATCGAAATTTGTGGAGCATTGGCTCGGTCTGAAATACAAATGGCGAGAGCATATGAAATGAGAAATGCCTTGGAGCTTGTCACGAGTGCTAATGAGAACTAGGATATGAAAATGAAAGAAAAAGAGAAATATCGATTTACTCTTGCATGGTTATTATCGGTTGTTTGTGTACCCTTGTTGGGATTTCCTTCTAATTACTTGTTCACTCCTTTGTCCTTTATTTGTGACTGTTGTTTGGGCAAGGTTGAGAGGTAGGCATTGTGGATCGGGTTGCACGCCGCAACAGTGATAATTGTGGATCGGGTCGCACGCCGCAACAGTGATAATTGTGGATCGGGTTGCACGCCGCAACAGTGATAATTCTGGAATGGGTTGCACGCCGCAACAGTGATAATTGTGGATCGGGTTGCACGCCGCAACAGTGTTGAAATGTATCAGGGTCGGGTTGCGCGCCACAACAATTATTGATGCAAATGTGTTTAGTGTTGGTATTAGTTTCTTGTTCGCCTTAAATTTTAAATTGCACCTAGATTGATTACTTTGGAATTACTGTTAATATTGTTATCTCCCCACATCATGTTTCCCCTCCCATACTGTTAGTTTCCTTGTACTTTGATTTCTGCTGTATATTTATAATTGCACAGGTTTATGTGAGGTCCAGTCTAGCCTCGTCACTACTTCGCCGGGGTTAGGCTAGGCACTTACCAGCACATGGGGTCGGTTGTGTTGATGCTACATTCTGTGCATTTTTGCACAGGTCTTAGTATTGAGCAGCAGCAACAGCATTAGTACGGGGGCGAACCTTCAGTCCAGAGAGACCCGAGGTAGCTTGCAGGCGTCCGCAGGCCCGGCGTCTCCCTTCTATCCTTACATTTGGCTGTCATCTCATTGTACCCGAGATAAACAGATTATGTTTCTTTCAGACTTTGTATGTAGTACTCCTTAGATGTTCGTGAGTATGTGACTCCAGTCCTGGGGTAGAGATATATGTGTTGGAACTTCTGTATTATTGATCATCTATCTACATTTAAGTCTTCCGCTTATGATTTTCATTCCGTCACCTTTATTTAATGCCGTTAATTGTTAAAAAGGAACTTGTGCTTAATGAATTTGTTAATTAAGTTGGCTTGCCTAGCTCCTATTAGTAGGAGCCATCACGACCCTCGAGGGTGGAAAAATCCGGGTCATGACACTTACGCTATACTCTATCCAAAGCTTAATACAATTTTATCTTCTTACTTTTTGACTTCATTCTTGTTGTGCCCGGAAGCCCTGCTCCAGGAACTACTGTTTCTGCTATTTCGTCTCCATCTCAAGGCTAAGTATTGCATATTTCTTCAATTATCTTATTATTTCAGGATCAAATTAATTCACTTATATAGAAACCACGTGTAAATTTAATTGTACCATTTTACGGGTAAACACCTATATATATTCGTGCAAAAAAAAAAAAAGATACTTAGAAAAATTTAGTTAAGTAAATACCAGTACTAAAAGACAAAAAGGCATAGTATATCAAAGGAGTTAAAAAAAAAAGGAAATATAGAAGAATTATAACAGGTGCTTAGGATTATACTTCATCAAAATATTAGTAGTACGTAGTTATGTAATCCTCCTAGAATGTGAAAGTGGAGAGGTTCATTAATTTAGTCAACTACTACTTAGTATCTTCCCGTTAAATCACATAAAGCTAAGGAGCTGGAACATTGCATGAATGCACCTTAAGGAGTATAGCGAAATAATTGAGAAGAAAAGAATTTTAAAAGCACAATATTTTCTATGGAAAGATGTTAGAGGGGAACATTACTCTCATCTATATTCTTTGTCTTTTAAGGTTTTTTTATATTTATAATAAGAAAATTAATAGGATTAATTATGAAAGTATTTGTCTAAACTATTTTTTTATGCCTCTTTAAATATCTCATTTAATTAATACTTTACTAGTAATTGAAACCGTTAGGATAGATCCCGGAAAATTATTATAAATGATATCTTCTTATTTCTATAAAACGATAAATATTTTAAAACAAATTTTCAAACCTATTAAAATTTGGCGTTGAAAGTTTTTTAATTGTAGAAGATGAAAGTAGGGAATTATGGTATCACTAGGTAACTTGATCGCGCTACGCGCGATTTCATAAACTCTTTTCAAATGTAATATAATACCAAAAGTTAAAAAAAAAATAAAACAAACATTAGGAAAGATATATACACAAAAGCACAATTTTAAGAAATAGAACAAAATGTAAAGAAAGTTATTCCAATGCGAGCAAAATATGTTACGTAAATAAGTTCTCTCTCGACGTTGCATCCTGGACTCGCATCCTGCTTGTAAAGAGGTCTGATTTTAATGGAATTCTCTTGAATTTGTGGGAAATAAGCCGTGGATGGTGGACATTGTGTACCTAAGTGACAAACCATTTTCGTATCTTTAGTGATAGTACAAATGTATTAACATTATCATACTATATTATAAGCATGAACACTTTTAGGAGAAGTTAGTTTACTAAATGTCCTTCAAGCAACTGATCAAGGCAACAACTGATTATTAATTTGATTAAATTCTGTGATTAAAGTGCATGTTAAATATTCTATTACAGTAGCCATTCAAGGTGCAATTATTTGGAATGTTAATGATAGAGACTTTTGGCTTTCTAATGGTAAGGATAGGAATTAGTGTAGTGATTAATGAAACATTTAATCTTATAATTACAAGAACATTTATTCTTTTTATTAGATTAGATAAATAAAAAAGTAGAGAACAAATGCAATAAAAGGAGAAAAAAATAATAGAATCCTTGACCAAAGAAAACTAATCTTTACTAATCAAATATTTCTTCATTATTTTACCATGAATTGTTAGAATGATAACAACTGGTAAAATGAAAAGATTAAGTTAGCCGACATAATATGATTGAAATTTGAAAGGAAAAAGAAGTATTTGATCTCCAAATATTATATCAAATATCTAAAATAACATACATGCCAAGCCAAAATAAAATTCATGAATATCATAAATTCCTAAATTGAGGGTACGGTGTTGTTGCATGTGATAATGCACCACCAATCCAAATCTTGCATGTGTTGCATGTGATATATATATATTCGTTTTACTTTCCATTAATTTTTGGTTCTAACAAAGCATTAAATCACGAGCAATTACTTACTACAATGGCCAAAACCCTGTGATTTAATTAGACAACTGCTTACGACGTCGTAACCACAATATTCGATACAATGTAATTTGGTTTTACACATAATTAAGGTCTCTCTGCTTGTTCTTTGACTCTCTCAATTTGTTCACGTTTCCCTTCTTTATGTACTTGTACCATTTTGCAAGTACAGATCAATAGTGCTACAACGCTATATATAAAAAAAAGTATAGTGTTAAGATCATCTGTCAACATAATTTGATGTCTTATCAGTAATTGATACCAATAAACTGCTCAATAGCTCTACCCTAATAATCCAACAATGAAAAAAAAAATGTCAGTTGCAAATGCTCCTTATATTTGTTGGTATTGTTTATAAAAAATCTAATAGTGCCATCTGAGGCATAGTCCTGACATGGATGAAATGGCCACACTTTTTCTATATTTTAGAGTTGGCACATTCATCACGAAGCTTCTCCTCCTATCTTGAAATACATACGCCATTTTATATGATCATCGTGATGATAGAGAATAATTTTCATTTATCGGAGAAGGGATGATTCCATCTTCGTGTTTCCTATTTTTTAAAATCACAGAACAAAAGGTAACCATAGATCGGTAGTTGACCTAATACATATTGGAATACTGTTAATAACTCGACCCACTCAAAGCAAACAACATACATGAAAATCACATTCACACGGAATACGATGTGTCAACAACTCAAAACTTACCCTTAAACACAAGATATATCTCAATAGGATCTTTCATTAAATAGTCCACCGGATATTTAAAAGTATTGTAGTTAAAAACCTTTACCTTATCAACAAAAAAAATAATATATTGAAGCAAAATCAGAAAAGAAATTCATGAACTACTCGTTAAATGAAATAATAATTTCCCTAGCCTAATCCACTCAAAACAAATGACATACGCACTCATAATCCATGAAATACAAAAAGATAATAACAAAAAATATCTCATCATTAATAACAAAAAATATCTCATCATTTGTAATACAAAATAAGCAGCAAATCAAAGGCAACAAATTAAACCTTTTCTACTCCGTAATTATTTTCGGCAAACAATAAAGCACGTATAAAGAACATTAGAAAAATACCACCTCAGTCTTGTGTAATCCGAATTTAAATCATGGCATTTTTCCTCGCGCGTAAACTTATATAACTGGAAGTTAGTTACAAAGTTCAAAGTTGTTAAACTCCGTATATATATATATATANTAACTGAAATAATAATTTCCCTAGCCTAATCCACTCAAAACAAATGACATACGCACTCATTATCCTTGAAATACAAAAAGATAAAAACAAAAAATATCTCATCATTAATAACAAAAAATATCTCATCATTTGTAATACAAAATAAGCAGCAGCAAATCAAAGGCAACAAATTAAACCTTTTCTACTACATAATTATTTTCGGCAAACAATAAAGCACGACATCAGAAAAATACCACCTCATTTTTGTGTAATCCGAATTTAAACCATGTCATCTTTCCTCGTAAACTCATATAACTGGAAGTTAGTTACAAAGTTCAAAGTTGTTAAACTTTGTATATATATGCACCCTTTGAATCCACGCAACTTGTTTCTCAAGGAAATTACAATCAGCCATACCCACTGAGACACATGGGATGAGAGTTCTTTGAAACTTGAGAGTATGAAATCCTAATGGTGGCCACGAGATTCAGAGGCGGATCTAGGATTTTAATTCTATGGGTTCAACAGTTAAAGCTTTTAGCATTGAACCTGTTATATTTTAAAGTTATGGGCTCATATCTATTATTTATTATAATATTAGTATTATTTACATATAAATTTATGCTCTGCGTCGAAAGTACTGGGTTTAGTTGAACCCGGTAATTGTATGTTGCATCCGCCGGTGGCCACGAGATTGGCTTTGCAGACATATCTCATTTCAAAGGGCCATGAGATTATGAAATATTTGCAACTCATGATAAAGTTTGACACATAGAGTCAGTTTCATCGCACTTTAGCATTTGATAAGTACGTATCAGAGAGAGAGGGAGAGAGCAAAAAATACAATTATATCAGAAGATTGTTGAAGCTTCTACATCCTAATCCACATTAACGAATATGTCTAAAATATCTATCTAATAATCCTTCTACATTATTGATCAAGAATTTGCTTGGATAAAGCATCGCTGCTGACTACAGTTATTTTTGATTGGGCAAGTTTGTCTTTATACTGAAAGTGGTGGATTTGAAAAGCCAAAGCCAAAGTAATGGTGAGTATTCAGAAACGACAGCTTATTGATTTAATAATTGAGTATTATATTAAAATTAGAATTAATTAATATTATTGTTACCGTTAAAAGTGTTAACTATTGTCTGTTGGATTTTCTAGTAGGGCCACATTTTCGTATAAGAAGAAAAGGGCAAAATGCTAAGAATAAAGATAAATAGAAAAGCTGGCACATGAGAGTGCCACATCAGACCACTTATCGCCCAGCTTTATATTTATATATAGATATTGATTAAATAACTCACTACAAATACGAAGAGATTTGGGAGGATTATTGAGTTCTCGCGTGAGAATATGCATAGGCATAAAACTTATGTGATGTTGTTTGATTGGGTATAAAGTGCTTAAGAAAGAAATAAAAAAATAAAAACTCTATAATTTTAAATATGTCATAATATTATATGATCTTAATTTTTTTAAATGTTATAATATCTTAAGATTTTAAATTTCACAATCTTAAATATGTTATAATATTCATGTTATTATAAAATTTTATCATTGAAATAAAATAAATATTTTAATTTAATTTGTGCTTATATTTTTATATGGAATGGAGGGAGAATACAATTTTTTTCTTCTCTGTTTCTTATACTCAGGAAACTTCCATCTGATGCAATAAAGAGTGGGAGTAAAATTTTTGGAAGATCTGATAGTGAAACTTACCGACCCAAATTCATATGCCTAAGACATGAGTTTCTTAGGGGAGTAGGATTTCAGATTTCTCTGAACATCCCTGAAGTTTACTTCATCATTGTCATCATCTTCATCATCGTCTGATTGAGCCATCAAAGCAAATATTGAATCATATTCATTTCCTTCACTTTCAACTACCATCATGGAACTATCACCTGCATCAGTTTCTTCTTCAAACTCACTAGAGGAATCTCCCCATGCTACAAGAGCTTGCTTCACAACATTGTTAGCATATCTCTTTCTTTTGAAATGTTTGTCAGGAACTGGGTTCCTCTTTGCTGCTTTATCAGGGTTGTATTTGAAGTGTTCTTGCTTCATGAGAGTGAAATCTTTGATGAAATGCCCTGGCTTCCCACATTTATGACAGAGGTCATAATTCTTTGGCCTGCTGGAGTTGCCCGTTTTTAGTATTCCTCCATTTCTTCTGACCATCTTCTGAAACCTTTTGGTTAAGTAAGCCATGTCACTGTCTTCCTCACTTGAGTCATTGCTTTCAGCTTTGAGTACCAGATTTTTTTCCTTCTTTTGTTCTCTTCTTTCACTGTCTATCTTCCTCTTCATTTCGTAGGTTTCCAGATTTCCAACTAGCTCATCTATGGTCAGCTCCTGCAAGTCCTTTGCTTCAGTAATAGCATTTATTTTACTCTCCCATGAGCTAGGCAGGATACTGAGAATTTTCCTCATAAGCTTGTTCCTGGGAATTATTTCACCGAGTGAGTGTAACTCATTTATGATGGAAGTGAATCTTGTATGCATTTCTTGAATAGATTCATTATCTTTCATCCTGAAGAGATCATACTTAGTGGTAAGGATATCAATCTTAGATTGCTTTACTTGAGTGGTTCCCTCATGTTCTGTTTGCAGAGCTTCCCATATCTCCTTGGCGGATTGACAAGTTGAGATCCTGTTGTATTCATCAGGTCCTATGCCACACACCAAAACTTGGCACGAAAATTCTTCTCCACAGCTTTCCTATCTGCATTGTTTTACTCTTTTCTGGTCTTTGGGTTGTCACTGGAGGGTCTCCGGCCTTATTTGTTGGGACATAAGGACCATCACATATAACATCCCACAACTCAGAGTCTTCTGCCATGATAAAATTATGCATTCTCATCTTCCACCATCCATAGTACTGCCCATTGAACCTGGGCGGTCTATACGTAGACTGACCTTCTTCAAAATTTGGTGGAGCAGCCATAAGGATCCTTCCTAGGTGTTAACCTTATAGAAAGAACCCGCTCTGATACCAATTGATAATTTATATGAGTCCACCAAACTATAGAGAGACTAGGTCCTCTATGAGTTTCCACTGAGAACGCTAATGAAACAGTAAGTAAGACAGGGAGTTTTACGTGGAAAAATTCCTGCTCAAGGGGATAAAAAACCACGACCTACACTGGTAGGATTTCAACTTCACTATGAGCAACTTTAGATTACAACCTATGTAATCTAGGAATTAAACTCTTAATCCCTCACTAACTTGTAATACACCTATTACAAGCCACTTTGCAATACACCTATTACAAAGACTTCAACTCATAACTAACTCTAGTCACGACACAAACACTAAGGGTTTATGGTTTTACAAGGGGTTCCTAAGCAACGCTTCTAGATAAGCAAAGTAGGAATTACAATGAAGAGCAATTACAAAGTTACAATTCAACTAAGGACAACAAGATACTAGATTTAGGAACTGGTCCGTAGTAGTGTTAAACTTTGTTCTTGATACACTTGTGAATTGAATGCTCGAATATCAGATAGCTTCAATGCTTGGAATGAATTCTCAAGTGTTCAAGTGATGTTTTGTTGTAATACTCTGGTTAATACAACTTGGAAGACATCACTTGAATGATGTAATCACTTGGTTGGTCAAAGGACAAGTGACTGCAGAATTGTGCTGCACTGTTTCTGTGTACAGTGCAGGCAATCACTTTGCAGCTGTACATAGTTGACTTCGTACTGCTGTCAGGGAAACACAAGGGTATCAGGTCCCTGTGTTGATTCTCTATCTTCTGAAGTTGTAGCAGTTCACATTAGCCGGAGTCCGTTAATTTGCGATGTGTACCAGGTGTGGTAGGTTCCTTATCTGGTTCTTTGACAGTAAGTTTGTTAGATCATCAAAACATAAAGCTAAGACATTGGAAACCCATCAATTTTCCCCTTTTTAATGATGACAAACTTAGAAATTGATAACCCAAGTTTATAGCAAAATTAACCAGATGAAGCAACAGGAACTTCACAAGTTCCCCCTGACTCTATGCTTCCCCCTTAATCAGATCCCTGTTTCAATTATACTTCCCCCTTTTGGCATCATTTAAAATACACAAACAAGCAATCAGCATGAAGAAGTCTAGCCTAGCTAACTCATGTCACATATGTGCACACAACATGATAGAAAAGAGAAACAGAGAAACATAAGCATTAAACAACAAAAGAGGATAGTTTTTTTTTATAAAACATATGCCTTTGCTATACAACAAAGGCAAAGATTGGACTATTTTCAGCGGGAGCAGTATAAGTACATCCTATCCACATCACAAAAAGAAACAAAAACAACTGCCATAGTCATTAAAACAAAAACATAAAATCCAGAAACTGGTCACTGAAAGGGCTGCCTAGGGGACACTAGGAGGAGAGGGCTTGGAAGCTGCAGCAAGGGTGTTGAGAACTAGATCTATTCGGGCATTCGCCGATATTTGCTCGGTGAGCAGTTTCTCCTTCAGGTTCTCCACTTTTGCCCTGAGATCAGCATTTTCTTTGGTCAGACGAGCTATCTCCTCATTTGACCCTGGGGCCCCTTGGGCCTGCTAACCTTCCAGGACAGCGTTCATCGCCTTCAGCTTTCGAATCTCCTTAGTTGCACTATTTTGAGCATTGATGAGCTGAGAGATTGTCGAAGTACTGCCTACCCCTCCATTATTTTTGATACACTCACATTCCTCCAAAGTTTTTTAAGAAAGGTCTGCTTCTTGGTCCCTACTTTGCACTGTCCCAGTGGCACTTTGAAGAATTTAAAAACATGCGTAAGAAGAAACCCAATTGGAAGACCATGGTTTACATCCTTGAAAGTCGCCACCTTCTGCGTATGCTCAATCATGATGGCAGGCAAGTTTACAGCTGTAAATCCATCCAGTGCCTCCATCAGATACAAGTCAGATTTGGAAGTAATAGACCTCCTCTCAGCACGGGGTAGAAGAACCTTGTTCACCAACTCGAACAATAACTGATAAACAGGGAGCAAGGCTTTCTTGTGAACCCGTTCCCCCTTCTGGTTTGCACCTTCCTTTACAATAACATTTCTGAAGTTTGACCCACACACATCCTTCACAAAAGACTTACCGTCAGTAGGGACTTTAAGAATGTCCCCAAGCAGAGCAACATCAAACACAATATCCACCCCATTAACAAAAGCACAAATATGGTCAGTGTCAACAGGAAAGAGGTCGGCATAGAAGCTTTGGACCTCATCCTCATAGACCATGGGCGCATCCATTGTGAACAGATGCCCCCATCACTGAAACTCGACCATCTCAATTACTTGTCTCATGCCAGCCATATCAGAAATTGTGGGTCAAAAGTGCGACCCCATTAGACCTTTAGGTATCTCAGTCATTCTTTAGCGGACAGACTCTCACGCTTCACTTTCTTTGCAGAATCGAGTTCCCTCACAGTTTTCATCTTTCTCTTTCCAGACTTCACACTTGATTTTCCTTTTCCACTTGACTTATACAACACATCCTCATCAGATAATGAATGGTCACTCACTACTTCTTTCATCTTTCCAACACTTTTCACAGATCTTGAACTTGGCGTAGCAACACCTTCCTCTGAAGCATATTGCTTCTTCTTCTGGGACCTTTTAACCAAGGAACTAGGTTCCTCTGTTGCTTCCTCATTAACTTCCACCACAGGAATGTCCTTGTCACATACCACTTCTCCAATTTTCACCAGCCTCTTCTTTTTCTTCTTACTACTCCTTTTGCTCTTTTTTAGGGCAGACTCATAAGCCTCTTTTGCTTGCAACCTAGTAGTAGGTCGCTTAGTAGAAGACTCAAGAGTGAGTACTGCCCTTCTCTTGACAATAAAGGCATCCAGAGCAATATTATCTTGTTCTTCAACATCACTAGACCTCATCTCGGGAACCAGAATTTCCAAGGGCTCAACAGCGAAGTGTTGAGAGGGAGCAAGAGCAAGAGCAAAACTGACTTGGGAAGAGGGTCCTTGACCTATTTCCTCTGGAGAGGGGTCAGGTCCTTTACGAGAAGTCCCAAAAGTTTCTGCTGGTGCAGAGCTTTCAAAAAGCACCACCGCTCCTTCTTCCACTAACCCCTGTGTCTCATTCCTCTGAGACTTGGGCACACTAGAGATTACCTCATGCACCATTCCATCTGTAGATACAACCAGTATGTTTGTGATGACCTCTTCCTCTAGAGACTCCATGGTCACCACAAACTCAGGAGCAAGAACGCTGAAGATTGATCAACATTGACCCCCGAGACCTCTACAATCTGTGGAACTTTACCCTGTTCTCCACCCTTGCTTTGGTCGGTAAGAATCTCAATCGATAGAGATGAGGGATTATCAAATTTTAGGGTTTCTGAGTTCTCATTATTTGGAGAGAGAGAGAGGTATGAGAGAGTCACATGAGAACTAGATGGTGTATGGAAATCTGGTTTGGAGGTGTTTTCAGTGGTTGAGACTGGAATAGTGACAGAAGGTTCATCAGGGACGGAAGAATCAAGGGTTTTCTCAACTAAAGAAGGGATTATCGGGTGATTTTCAGCCATTGCAAAGATACAGTTGAGAATTTTTGGAGAGGAGTATGATCGTTCAAGAAGAAGAGAGGGTTTTAATGGGAGAAGATAATTATGAGGAAGAGAGAGAGAGAGAGAGAGAGAGAGAGAGAGAGAGAGAGAGAGAGAGAGAGAGAGAGAGAAACCGGTTCTGAAACGGCGGTAGTGTGTGGGGAGTTGCAACATTTCAGAGGGAGATGAAAGGATTTGAAATGAAAAGACGTGACAGCAGGGTCTGAAAAGGTAGATGACATGGCACTTGATTTTTGCGTCTTTGTAAGATATGTATGAAAAAATGCACAGGACTACTAACCTGTGGTACAAGAACTAGGTTCTTGACGTCTTTGAAAATTTCAATCCTCTTTTACCACCCATGCAGTGCATCTACAACTTCTAATATCATCATGTGTGTTTACCTGCAACGGTATTGAAGTGAGTTAGACTTGGCCGGAAAACACTTTAGCAAATGTTACCTGAGTGTGACTTTCATAGCCAACTAATGGGAATCAGGTTCTCAATTTGGCTTCATTAGCCCCAGCTCCAGCCGATTTATTTCAAAATATTCTCTACTCAATGCTTTGGTGAAGATATCTGCAATTTGGTCTTCTGTACTGCAGAACTTCATACAGATAAGCCCTTTCTCCACATTGTCCCTCAGAAAATGATGTCTCACATCAATGTGCTTGGTTCTTTTGTGTTGAACTGGATTTTTGGCCATATTGAGTGCACTGGTGTTATCACATAGAAGAGGCACATAGTTAGTGTACATACCAAAATCTTCCAATTACTGTTTGATCCATAAGAGTTGAGCACAGCAAGAAGCTGCAGCTACATATTCTGCTTTAGCTGTTGAATGAGCCACTGAGTTTTGCTTCCTTGTGCCCCATGAGATGAGACATAATCCTAGAAAGTGAGCCATTCCATAATTACTTTTCCTGTCCACAAGATAACATGTATAGTCAGCGTCAGCATACCCAATAAGATTAAAATTGTCATCTACGGGGTAGTACAAGACCAGGTCCTGTGTTCCTTAAGATATCTCAAAATTCTTTTGGCAACCTTCAGATGAGATTCCTTGGGATTTGATTGAAACCTTGCACATAGCCCTACACTAAAAACAATATCAGGTCTGTTGGCAGTGAGGTAGAGAAGAGACCCAATAATGCCTCTATACATGGTTTGATTTACAAAAGAGCCAGATTCATCCATGTCCAGTCGAGTGGCAATGGCAATGAGAGTGTCTATCACTTTTGATGCTTTCATATCAAACCTCTTCAAGAGCTCCTTGATGTATTTCTGCTGGCCGATGTATGTACCCTTTTGTGGACTGCTTCAATTGAAGACCCAAGAAGAAATTCAGCTCACCCATCATGCTCATTTCAAACTCACTTCCCATGAGTTTTGCGAATTCTTCACATAGTGAATCAGCTGTTGCCCCAAAAATGATATCATCAACATATACCTGAACGATGAGCAGGTTCCTCCCCCATTTTTTTCAGGAACAAGGTGTTGTCAATTTTTCCTCTTGTAAAACCATTTTCTAAGAGAAATTTTGACAGCCTTTCGTACCAAGCTCGAGGAGCCTGCTTCAACCATACAATGCCTTGTCCAGTTTAAACACATATTCAGGGTGTTCATGACATTCAAACCCTGGAGGTTACTTTACATAGACTTCTTCCTTATGAAATCCATTTAGAAATGCACTTTTAACATCCATTTGGAACAGAGTGAATTCCATATGTTATGCAAAAGCGATTAGGATTCTAATAGCTTCCATGCGAGCAACCGGGAGCAAACGTCTCATCATAATTGGTTCCTTCCTCCTGATTGTAACCTTGAACCACTAGCATAGCCTTGTTCCTTGTAGTGTTTCCATGTTCATCAAGCTTATTCCTGAATACCCACCTGGTTCCTATGATGGTTCGATCTGAGGGTCTAGGTACCAGGTGCCATACATTGTTCCTTTCGAACTGATGTAACTCATCTTGCATGGCTGTAATCCAGTCTGCATCTTTTAAGGCTTCCTTGATGTTTTTAGGTTCTATTTGGGAAAGAAAGGCTGAGAAGGCAAGTGAATTTCTGGCTTTTAATCGGGTTTGCACTCCTGAATCTAGATGGGTAATTGTAAAGAGGATGGGAGCTTTTGTGTTTCCAGTTGGGCACTTGAACCTCATTTGTAGAGGAGCTTGGTAGATCTAACTAGTTTCCGTGTGTTCTTCTCTCAGCTACCTGTGGAGTAATTTGCACTGCATCAACCACTCTTTCTACAGCTTCAACGGTTGTAATTGTGGTACCTGGCTCCTCTCCAGTTGAAGAAATTGCATTGTCTTCACTTGGCTCCTTTACCTGACTCATCATGTCTGCCTTTCCGTTTGCCATATTTATGACTTCACCTGGAACTAGCAAGGGCTCTCCATCTTGATCACCCTTGTTACTTTTCTCACAAGAAAGATAGGACTCATTAAAGATTACATGAACACTCTCCTCTACACAATGTGTTCTCTTATTGTAAACTTTGTAGGCTTTACTTTGAGAGGAATATCCTAGGAAGATTCCTTCATCGCTCTTGGCATCAAATTTTCGAAGCTGATCTTTTCCATTGTTGAGAACATAGAATTTGCACCCAAATGTTCTTAAGTGAGTCAGTTTGGGCTTCCTTCCATTCAGAAACTCATAGGGAGTTTTGTTCAAGAGAAACCTGATCATGCACCCGTTCACCAAGTAGCAGGTAGTGTTAACAGATTCAGCCCAGAAGTTCTTCGCAATTCCACTATCGATCAACATTGTCCTTGCCATTTCTTCAAGAGTTCTATTCTTCCTTTCCACAACTCCATTTGGTTGTGGAGTTCTGGGGGCGGAGAAGTTATGGGTAATGCCATTCTCGTTGCAGAAATCATCAAACTTGGCATTGTCAAATTCTATCCCATGATCTGATCTTGTGCATGCTACTTTTGAATCCATCTTCACTTAAATTTTCTTCAAAAATGCTACAAAAATTCAAAAGTTTCATCTTTTGTTCTGAGGAACAGGGTCCAAGTGAATTTGGAATAGTCATCCACTATCACAAAAATGTATCTTTTTCCCCCTCCGCTTTGCACTCTCATAGGACCACATAGATCCATGTGAACGAGATCAAGTGGTTTCGAGGTGCTGACATCCTCCTTTGGCTTAAATGAAGATTTCACATGCTTTCCTCTAGCGCAGGCATCACAAACTTTGTGCTCCATGAACTTTAATTTGGGTAGACCACGAACCAGGTCCTTCTGAACTAGCTTATTCAGTAGAGAAAAGCTTGCATGCCCCAGTCTTTGTGCCATAGTTCAACATCATCATCAACTGCTTTCAAGCAACTTAGATCACCATTTTGTAGAGATTCAAAATCAGCAACGTAGATGTTCTTGTGTCGTTTGGCCACCAGTACCACTTCACCCGTTACTAGATTAGTAACTGTGCATATTTTTGACAAGAACACCACCTTGTTTCCTTTATCACATATTTGAGAGACACTCAAGAGACTGTACTTAAGGCCATTGACGTAGTACGCATTCTCTATTGAGTGAGTGAGTGATTTCTCGACTTTTCCAACTCCAAGAATGTACCCCTTTTCCCCATTGCCAAAGGATACACTCCCTCCTTGCAAGGCTTTTAGTGAAAGAAAGTCCATGGTGTTCCCAGTCATGTGCTTTGAACATCCACTATCCATGAACCATTGTTTACTGCTTCCTTTCACTGTTTCCTGCACAAGGAAATCAAGAGTTAGTTTTAGGAACCCAAGCAAGTTTGGGTCCCTTGTAGTAAGCAGTAGGATGAATAAGAGCTCTTTTAGTCCAAGTAGGTAACATGCGTTTTTTATGGGTGGCACCTGTTCCCTTTTTAGTAGTTACTTGTTCAGCAAACACTTTCTTTTTCTGAAGAGACTGGACTCTGGCTTGGCAATTTTCTTTGAAATGCCCATTGTTCCCACAATGGGTGCACAACCAATTATCTGGTACAGTAACATACTTGCTATGAGGGTTGTATGGAGTTCTCTCCCTTTGAAACCCTATTCCCTTCCCGTTTCCACCATTATTAACATACATGGCAATAATACCTTCCGAGGACCAGGTCCACTTAAGGGACTTCTCAAGATCATTTTTTACACTTTCCAAATCTGCTTGGAGTTGCTTATTTTTCTCAAGTTCAGCACACAAACTAGTTCCCACAGCTTTTAACTCATTTTCAAGCTTAATGTGTGCCTCACTGGCTACCTCTTTCCCTTTTTCAGAATTTCCAGGACTACACTCAGCATGAAGTTCCTCTGTAGTTTCCGTTAAGTCTACAATCACTATTAGGAGGTCATCTCTCTTCTGATCAATAGCAGTCACTTTCTCCACTAAGTGATCCTTATCTTTACTTAAATTCTTACTGGTTTCTTTCAAGTCAACAGCTACAACCACCAAATCATCTCTTTCATGTTCTACACTAGCAATTTTTTTAGTTAGGCCAAAGAATTATGACCTCTCACAATTTTTTCAGATTTCTTTGAACATCCCCGAAGTTTACCTCATCATTGTCATCATCTTCATCATCGTCTGATTGAGCCATCAAGGCAAATATTGAATCATATTCATTTCCTTCACTTTCAACTGCCATCATGGAACTGTCACCTGCATCAGTTTCTTCTTCAGACTCACTGGAGGAATCTCCCCATGCTACAAGAGCTTGCTTCACAACATTGTCAGCAGATCTCTTCCTTTTGAAATGTTTGTCAGGAACCGGGTTCCTCTTTGTTGCTTTATCAGGGTTGTATTTGAAGTGTTCTTGCTTCACGAGAGGGAAATATTTGATGAAATGCCCTGGCTTCCCACATTTATGACAGAGGTCATAATTCTTTGGCCTGCTGGAGTTGCCCGTTTTTAGTATTTCTCCATTTCTTATGACCATCTTCTGAAACCTTTTGGTTAAGTAAGCCATGTCACTGTCTTCCTCACTTGAGTCATCGCTTTCAGCTTTGAGTACCAGGTTCTTTTCCTTCTTTGGTTCTCTTCTTTCACTGTCTATCTTCCTCTTCATTTCGTAGATTTCCAGATTTCCAATTAGCTCATCTATGGTCAGCTCCTGCAAGTCCTTTGCTTCAGTAATAACATTCACTTTACTCTCCTATGAGCTAGGTAGGATACTAACAATTTTCCTCATAAGCTTGTTCCTGGGAATTATTTCACCGAGAGAGTGTAACTCATTTATGATGGAAGTGAATCTTGTATGCATGTCTTGAATAGATTCATTATATTTCATCCTAAAGAGATCATACTTGGTGGCAAGCATATCAATCTTAGATTGCTTTACTTGAGTGGTTCCCTCATGTTCTGTTTGCAGAGCTTCCCATATCTCCTTGGCGGATTGACAAGTTGAGATCCTGTTGTATTCATAAGGTCCTATGCCATACACCAAAACTTGGCATGAAAATTCTTCTCCACAGCTTTCCTATCTGCATCGTTGTACTCTTTTCTGGTCTTTGGCGTTGTCACTGGAGGGTCTCCGGCCTTATTTGTTGGGACATAAGGACCATCACATATAACATCCCACAACTCAGAGTCTTCTGCCATGATAAAATTATGCATTCTCGTCTTCCACCATCCATAGTATTGCCCATTGAACCTGGGTGGTCTATACGTAGGCTGACCTTCTTCAAAATTTGGTGGAGCAGCCATAAGGATCCTTCCTAGGTGTTAACCTTATGGAAAGAACCCGCTCTGATACCAATTGATAATTTATATGAGTCCACCAAACTATAGAAAGACCAGGTCCTCTATGAGTTTCCACTGAGAACGCTAATGAAACAGTAAGTAAGTAAGACAGGGAGTTTTACGTGGAAAAATCCCTGCTCAAGGGGATAAAAAACCACGACCTACACTGGTAGGATTTCAACTTCACTATGAGCAACTTTAGATTACAACCTATGCAATCTAGGAATTAAACTCTTAATCCCTCACTAACTTGTAATACACCTATTACAAGCCACTTTGCAATACACCTATCACAAAGACTTCAACTCATGACTAACTCTAGTCACGACACAAACACTAAGGGTTTATGGTTTTACAAGGGATTCCTAAGCAACACTTCTAGATAAGCAAAGTAGGAATTACAATGAAGAACAATTACAAAGTTACAACTCAACTAAGGACAACAAGATACTAGATTTAGGAACTGGTCCGTAGTAGTGTTAAACTTTGTTCTTGATGCACTTGAGAATTGAATGCTCGAATATCAGTTAGCTTCATTGCTTGAATGAATTCTCAAGTGTTCAAGTGATGTTTTGTTGTAATACTCTAGTTAATACAACTTGGATGACATCACTTGAATGATGTAATCACTTGGTTGGTCAAAGGACAAGTGACTGCAGAACTGTGCTGCACTGTTTCTGTGTACAATGCAGGCAATCACTTTTCAGCTGTACATAGTTGACTTCGTACTGCTGTCAGGGAAACACAAGGGTATCAAGTCCCTATGTTGATTCTCTATCTTCTGAAGTTGTAGCAGTTCACATTAGCTGGAGTTCGTTGATTTGCGATGTGTACCAAGCATGTCAGGTTCCTTATCTGGTTCTTTGCCAGTAAGTTCGTTAGATCATCAAAACATAAAGTTAAGACATTGGAAACCCATCAATATATATATATATATATATATATATATATATATATATATATATATATATATATATATCATATATTATACCTTCGTCGACCATTATTAGTTTAAGTTATTGAATGGACGGTTACTTGAATTAATTCTTAAAAAAAGGGAAACTAGACAAATGCAAGAAGGTGTTTGGATTGGCTTAAAAGCTGGTTAAACCAGTTTAAAAGCACTTTTGCGTTTATTTGAGTGTTTGGATAGACTATAAAATTGCTTTTAAACCAAATACTTTTAAGTTAAAATATTCAAAACAAGGTAAAAGCAATGAGTTGGGGTTTCCCTACTTATTGCTTTTTGTCTTATAAGCTCTTTATGTTTGACTAAGTAATTTACCCTACTATGCCTTTCACTTTTTCTAAACCTCAAAACTACCCTTCCCTTACTAATTAAATGTCACGACCCAAAATCCATTAAAGGTCGTGATGGCGCCGGACACAATTGTCAGGCAAGCCAACACCAATTTACTAGTAATTTCTTGTTTTAATATTTTTGAAATCGTTTCCTTTATACATTAAACAATAAGTAATGAATTTCACTGAATAGATATTGATGTCTTTAACAAACTTAATAATAAATAATTTCATAATCATCCCAGAACCCGGTGTCACAAGTGCATGAGCAATCACTAAAAAATCAAATAAAGTACAATAACTGTCCGGAATAAAAATTGGATAGAAAGTAAATACAATACACTGAAAGAGACTATACTGGCTGCGAGTCGTCTCGAGGAATGCAGCTCACCTAGTCTCTGTATCATCCATGCTGCTACGCCCGTTGGGCCACTAGAGATACATGTGCCTGTGCTATAAAAATGCACAACAAGTGTAGTATGAGTACGAAAACAACGTGTACTCAGTAAATATCCCGTCTAATCTCGAAGAAGTAGAGACGAGAGGTCGACTTCGACATTTACTAGGGGTCCAATAATGATACGCCGATAATATAATAAATCAAAGATTTTTATAAATATGGTTGCAATTTAATAGAATAAAGCAAATAAACAATTCTTTCTTTCATAGAAAATTTCCAAATTCCTTTTCATTATTTATACATTTACCTCAGGCCAGGGAGAACGAATTTCAACATTTATAAATCTCAAGGCAAACATTACAAGCATGCGCAAATCATGCCGAGGTCATACGGCCCGATCCAACAATATTTAAACTGTGCACTGCCAGAGGGTCAAATGGCCCGAACCATAGATGCATCTATTACTCCGCTTGCGAATCATACATGTGACGCGGTCAAATATAAATAAACAATCACCCTACTTGCGAATCATACATATGACGCGGGTACACATAGAAACACACATTTAAACAGTCAATCAAGACTTCATCAGGGAAACAATTATTCAAGGAGGTGTAAATTTCTCTTTTACAAGTCAAGAAAATAAAGTTTAACTCTTTTAGAAAGTCATTTGCCACTTCGATGTGATTTAAGCAATTTAAACTATCAATAAGGTTACAAGTATTACAAGTAAGCATGTTTTTGGGTCCTAGATTACCCGGACATAAGCATAATAGTAGCTACGCACGGACTCTCGTCACCTCGTGCGTACGTACCCCCCATAAATAGCAGCACATATCCAATTAATTCACCTATGGGGACAGTTCCCTCTTACAAGGTTAGAAAGGAGACTCACCTCGCTTCGAAATTCCATAACCGGCATTCCACGCTCTTCCGAAGACTCAAATTGATGCACAATGCTCCAAAACTAGCCAATAATTATGTAAATCCATCAATACATGCTTAATTACGCCTAATGGTCCAATTTATAATAATTCCTAACTCCGATCGAAAAGTTGACAAAAATGCCCTCGGGCCCACGTGCCCGGATTCCGAAATTTTTCGAAGATAAAGTTTTCCCATAACCTCACGAACTCAAATATATAATTTACTCTCAATTTCATACCCAAAAATCGTGGTCAAAATCCAAAACTACAAATTCTAGGTCTTTCCACCAAAACCCCAAGTTTTTCACTAATTTCCATGTTAAAATCTACACATAATCAATGTATTTAACTAATAATAGGTAGGATTAACTTACCTCCAAGTTGCTTGGTGGAAGCCCCTCTCAAGAAGCTCCAAAATCGCCCCAAAATAGAGAAAAATGAGCAAAATGGCCAAACCCCTCTATTTAATGTATTCTGCCCAGCAAACTTTCGCACCTGTGGACTTCTGCGCTTGAGCAGGTGCGGGTTCACCTGGGCGGTCATGTTCCACTTCTGCGGCTCCGCACCTGCGGCCCAAGTCTCGCAGGTGCGGTTACACCAGAAGGCAGCTGATCACTTCTTCTTCAAATTCCAAAATTAATCCGTTAACCACCCGGAATCCACCCGGGGCCCCCGAGACCCCGTCTGATCACACCAACCAGTCCCATAACATAATGCGGACCTGCTTGAGGCCTCAAATCATATCAAACAACTCTAAAAATCATGAATCGACCTCCAATCCCAGCTTAACGAACTTTAGAATTTAAAACTTCTACATTCGATGCCGAAACCTATCAAATCCCGTGCGATTGACCCCAAATTTTGCACACAAGTCATATTTGACATTACGGACCTACTCCAACTTCCGGAATTGGAATCCGACCCTGATATCAAAAAGTCCACTTCCGGTCAAACTTCTCAAAAACCTTCAAATTTCTATCTTTAGCCAAATGACTCCAAAACAACCTACAGACCTCCGAATTCACTTTTGATCGCGCTCCCAATACTAGAATCACCACACGGAGCTATTCGCTGACTCGAGATCCCAAACGAACATTGATAACACTGAAATGCACTTCAACCCAAACTTATGAAATTCTTCCAAAAATGCTAACTTCCACATTAGGTGCCGAAACGTTCCCGGGTCTTCCAAAACCCGATCCAAACATACGCCCGAGTCCGAAATCATCATACGAACTTGCTGGAACCTTCGAATCCCGATTCCGAGGTCGTTACATTAAATCCTTGTGTCAATTCTAATCGGCGTTTTCCATCTTGTCTCTGCTACTGTCATTCTCCAAAACTTAGTCAATTTCTTGAAGTAACGTGAAGCAAATAATAGCTTTTAAAAATAAATGTTGATACATTTCAATATTTTGTATATATTATTCTTTTAGCTTCTTTTTGGGCTCCATAACATTTAACTTTTTTTATGTCGTTGAATCATTCCTTTTTTCAATTGGTGTAACTATATTCTAAAATCAAATCATTCAACATGTTACCCCATAATTTGAAGTTATTAAAGGAAAAACCACTTTTTTGGTCAAATAGTTAATTATTGCATGTTATTTAAATAAATAATTTATATTTAGGTAATTAGTTTAAATTGCAAGTGAATTAGATTATAAATTATTTATATATGTGTCAACTTAGAATTAAATATTATAGTAATCATCTTCTTTATAATGTTAAGTATATTTTTGTCATTTTAACCAGCGCTTGTTTATCCAAATACTTCAACAACTTTTTTCATCTTCAACACTTTTATCCAAACACATAACTACTTATTTATAAAACAAGCTTCAGCTCTTAAAAAGTGCTTTTAAACACTTATGCTTAAAAATTACTTTTTTTAAGCCAATCCAAATGGGCTCTAACTGATTGCTGCTCAAGGCGATCCAAGTGTTTTACAATCTTCTTGGGCCCTCTTTTGCCTTTTTGTACCAGTTCTTCAAACCAATCAAAATATTTTATATATTCTGTTTACCCTGAAAAACGGATAACAATGAATTTATATGTGGTTTTAAGGATATACAAATTTATTCAATACAAATGATAAATTACGTTAGATTAAACAGATAAAGGACGTAATAAATTGTCAAACCACGTAAGAGAAGTGATTCTAGACTCAGTAACAGCCTTAATGAAATGCCTGATGATAAGTAGGGATTTTGACCGCTTATCTGCTCCCTTTTACTTGCGTTTTAGTTCAAAAATGATCAAAGGTATTCCCGAGAACTAATGAAATGTGCTTTTGTACAGGAATATTGGGAAACGAGCCAAAGAAGTCAAAATCAACTTGTCACGACCCAAAATCCACTAGTCGTGATGGCACCTAACCCAACCCGCTAGGTAAGCCAATTAATAACTATCCAATTCCACTAATATTAATAGGACAATTAAACAAAAGAAATTATCTAAATATTATACATTCCCCAAGGACTGGTAGTACAAATCATGAGCCTCTAAGAATAGAAAAGCTGATATGAGGTAAATACATCTTCTGTTTGAAAAGTACATAAACAGAGTTTTATAAATTATACGGCTACCATGAACAAGAGGCAGCTACAACAGGAACGCATCTTTCTTTCCAGATAGCAAGTGTGAAATACCTCTCAATAACCACATATCAATGTGTGCAAAAAAAAAAAGTCATGGATGACGTGATACCGTACAACATGAGGAAAAATGCATCTCTATGCCTGTATGTCATGTGTGCATGCCAATGCCATGCACCTCAGAGATGAATCATGTACTCACACTCGTAGAGTACTCAATCTCACTATCTCACACTTTCCACTCATCATGCTCAACCACTCGGTACTGTATATGGCCCATACAGCCCAGAGAAATCCATCCCGGAACATATACAACACTGACTATAGGTCACCCAGTACCGAGAAAAAAAGGGCAATCCAACCCTGTGGAGAAATCCATCGCCAGGTATCAAGTACTTTGGACAAATCCATGTCTAGGAAATTCCACCCCTCAATAATATCATCTGCTCTTACTGGAGGTGTGTTACAGACTTCAGAGGGGCTCCTGCAGCCCAAGCGCTATCATAATCATCAATATAACTGCTGCGGCGTGCAGCCCGATCCCATAACTGTCACTCATAATCAGGCTCTTGGCCTCACTCAGTCATCACTCTCTCCAGTCTCACCCGCGGGCTCACAATGTCATGAGAACAGTCCCGGAACAATGATATGATGTATCAATAAATAACAATTGAGACTGAGACATGATATGAATGCATGAATATGACTGAGTATGAAATATCAATGAAATCAGTGAGATGATAGCAAGCAACGACAAGTATGGGTCCTTGCAATATCAGCATAGAGCCTAAACATGATATCTATCATGATTGACAACTCAACTACTTTATCACATGGTGAAAACATAGATATCAACAAAATAGGGCCACTATACAGTGCCATGGAAACAACGGAGTCACAATTCACAAGGCGCACGCCCACACACCTTTCACCTAGAATGTGCATCACCTCAACATCAATCACATAGCACGTAATTCGGGTTTTCATACCTTCAACACTAAGTTTAGAAGAGTTACTTACCTTGAACAAGCCAATTCCAATACCAAGTAAGCCAAGCGATGCTCCAAAAATGCCATCCTGCGTGTTCCGACCTCCGGACGGCTCAAAACTAACCAAAAACAACTCAAATACATCAAATAATGCTAAAGGAACCAATTCCAATCGAAAAAGGTCGAATCTTTAATCAAAAGCCCAAAATCGGCCAAAAAACCCAACCCGGGCCCGCACCTCGGAACCCGATAAAACTTATAAAATCCGACAACACATTCAATTATGAGTCCAATTATACTAGTTTCACTCAAATCCGACTCCGGGTCGATGTTCAAAACTCAAAATTTCACTTTATGAAATTTTAGATAAAAACCCCAAATTTCACTTTGAAATCATCAATCAAATGCAAAAGGACGAAGATGGATTCATGATATATAACCAAAATCGAGTGTAGAACCCTCACCCCAATCCATTTGGTTAAAATCACCTCCAGTAATTGTCCAAATCCGAGCTCCCCAACTTAAACTATGACCAAATGAACAAACCTTCGATATTAAGTACTTTTGCCCATATGTTCTGCCTCGTTTTGCATGCCAAATAATCCTGAATATTGCTTTGATGCCTCTAATGGATTCTTTGTGAAATTTCAGTCAAGATAGGCTTTTGAATTACTCCATTTGACCTTATAGTGAAGGAGATATGTTGGTTTTAATATTTGAAAATAGTGCAGATCTTTTAAATACCTCAGTGGCAATTTCGAAATTAATCTGAAAAATCTAGCAACCAAATTCTTAGTAAAATGATCATAAAATCCTCATACGATGTCCAAATTCGGCGATTCTTTTTGCTACGGATCCAGAATTACGATGCGGATCTAATGCTTCAACCAAAACAGAAATCGGAGCTCATTTGTTCAATGTGGTACCATTTATGCTTGAAGAAACGATGTCGAAATTAAAAAACGAGCGCAACACAACCCAATTCTATCCAAAACTCACCTGAGCCCCTCGGGACCTCGTACGAACTTACCTACAAGTCCCATAACATAATACGGACTTACTCGAGGCCTCAAATCACGCATAACAATATCAAAACGATGAAACACACCTCAAATCAAACTTAATGAACTTTTGAACTTTCTACTTTCAAAAACTCGTGCCGAAACATATCAAATCAACTCGGAATGAACTCAAATTTTTCACACAAGTCCTAATACATCATACAGAGCTACTCGTGCCCCCAAACTACCGAGCAAAGTGCAAATGCTTAAAACGACCGGTCGAGTCGTTACATTCTCCCCCACTTAAACATACGTTCGTCCTCGAACGAGCCAAGAGCTGTTTCAAAAGCCATCAATATCCGTGTAACCTTACCATGCACATACCTGGGGGTGATCCCACGCCACCCTATCCCATATCGGTCTGACCACACAACATAACTGAAATTTCTTAATCCAACCTAGCCCATAAGCCTTAGAATTCAATTTCCACACTCGGAATTTTCTATAAGATCAGAATCTCGCATCTACACACTGTATAAGTCTGAACAAGCTATTTCCAGCCATAGCCATAACGTAAGATGAAATCACATGATACACCGCATAACTCAAATACTCATAGCGGTAATTTCTAATCACAGTATCTGCTCAAAACATCTCAATGCCGGTAAAAAACCTCTTATCAAACAAAGTCTCGTTCTAACACCTTCATACACTACCAATGATGAAAGAAACATGCGAAAACTCATAACCACTCATCAGATCAACAAGTCATGGAGCGCCCTCTCCTTCGACAAGGACTATAGCAAATTTCTAAGCCGACTCCCGATATTGTCCTTCCAAATATACCACAATCCGATCTTATAGTATCCATTTTAGGTCCAATGACCTCATCTTATCCAACACGACCACTCTAGTGACATGACACATCGATACAGCCTAAAGCCATAACCCGTGCAATCCATGCACCAATAAGCGACAACTTAATTGTGCTCAAACCATGGAAAATAACTCAAACGAGGGAACTGTCCTACAAGCTTAACAATTACCACCACAACGTAATGCTAAGAACCCAACACACATTGCAGAACCAAAACACACGAATCTATCACAAAGGATCATACCCCAATAAAACTCTGCTATAACGTGTGACCCTGTCCAAATGCCGGCCCATACTACATACCTCGAGCCGCCTTGCTCAAAATTATTAACTATGCGAGATTCGACATCAAGTACCTAAAGTGCATTACCATAACCACGGAGAAGAAAATGACACAATGCCACACAAAACCTGAAAGAGCATAACCAATACACCATCCACCAAGCAATACCAAATACTCTCCCGCTCAAATTCCGATATAAGACCCCAATAGAACCGCACCATATGTGCATATAACCAACGAATCACAACTCCTCGTAACACAGAAGAGTAACTCATAGATCATTGCAGAACACGAATAAGCTCAACAACAACCGAATGGCACATCCCTCAACAATAACAGTTTGGAGTCAACAAATCAGGCCGGTGCAGAACACACATCCATATTGGGCCTACTAATGAACCCCAAATCAACTCCGGTCACCCACAATAGATAAATAACCCTCCGAAAGTCCACAATGACTGAATCACAACACATACTACTCTCTATCTAACCTTGGCTACATTTTCACAGTCCACAACCACGAACCAATCCACTCAAGAGAACTCCCAGTCTCCAAATCCATAGAACACATGAATCACCATATCTGATCCCAACTCCACCGACCAAATATCTGACACATCTCTCATACACGATCATCCCACGAGGAATGCTTCTCTGATTCTTCCATGCCACATCACAAAATCTAAGTATCAGCAGTCGATCAATTGGACGATTACCACAATACTAATGAAGTATCCATAAATTAAAATAAAGTGCGCCTCCTAAATTGTATACTCTCAAGTAATACCAAATTGTAATATCATTCGCCTAGTTACCTGAGATCGCCCATGCTACCTAAGAATTCATGTCCTTCCCTCCAAAACTGAATCGTGACCTTACACATGCAAATCTCAATCCTACCCAACACACCGCATATACCATGCCATCCTATGAAAAACACGAGAACTTCGTAATCCATTCCGAGTCACAAAGCAACTACATACTCAATTAGCCAAGAACTTTTCCATTTGATCCCATCCAAGAGAAAATCATAATATGCAACATGCCCCACATACCAGTAGGAAATATACATCTCAAACCGTGGTAGAAACCATCAAACTCTCCGAAATCCATTGGCTCTTAACCAAACCGTAAGGACTGAATCCCTCTAATTCAACCAAGCTACGCAGGCCGTCAAAACCCAAGAGTATCACCACAAAAAACCTGTAGAAACTCACTATATCATAAGAACAAGAGGAGCCATCACATCCGTTACCATGCTGATCCAACCCGTTACCAAGTTGTCCTAATTCTCCGAATTGCTTTCAAATTGATACTTTTCCTTGCAAGAACACTACTATCCTTAACCAAAACTTGCCCCACAAACTCTATCATAGAATCACACCGCCTTAAGGCTTATAATCCGCTGAATTCCCTCTTTAAGTATCCCAAAAGTACCACAACCAAAATACTTACTCTGAAGAGACTTCCTGCGAATCTAAAGCCATTACCTTCGCATTCTTGATACTGATAGGTAGAATCCATACTGATATAGAAATTCCACAAGTCTTGACACCCTCTAATGTAAATCTCAGTTCCGAATTGTTACATATAAATCTTGAATCTATTAGAACCATTCTCGAGAGTCATCCACTCTACTAGAATCTCAGTTAAACTGATCAAACAGACCGAACGACCTGTGCCCCACTTGCACACCAACACCCTAAGAAGTAATCCACATTTCTAAGCAACTGAGTGAATTCCCTACTCTATGCACCATACATTCTTTACGGATAACAACTCAATACCCACAAACATAATACAACCCATATCCAGAAATTCCTTTTCTCGAGCCATCCTCGAACTCAACCTCTGCCAGTCATAAGTGATTCACCAGTATACCTCAAACTGAAATCAATACAACACATAACCGTGCAATCAACTTATCCATAGCAGACTCCCCCACTTGGCTCTAAGCCATAGATCAAAGCACACAATAACTCACAATGCCCATACTCTATTACTGCCACAATACCATAGTGAAATTCAACTGAATCCTTCATAAGCTCACATGCACAACCCACATAGTAACTCAAATCATCTGCAAATCTCGCATTCACCCTAGTAACAGCCAAGCCAACTCCCATCAGCGATCCAAACTCAAATTGCAACACATATAATTTACTGGTAAAAGAGAACTCGCTACAAAACAACATAGAGGTCACACAAACATCAGGACACCCCGCAAGAGATAACCCATTTGCTTTGCCTCAAACTAGCATCTCTCTATTCCCTTCCATAGCCATAACTATTACGCAATCACTTAACCTTCTTGAGTCTGAACTCGGATAACGACATTGAAAAATTACTTCACTCTACAACTAAACAACATGAAAGATCCTTCAACAAGCCCATCACTCGAGGCTATACATCACATCAAGATAGAAATCAAGCACCCAATAGTCCGTTTTACATAACAAGCAAACTATTCTCGTCATATTCAAACCATATGAACATATCTCGCAGTCGCATCATACTCATCACGTAGCCATCTAGCCACAAATTACACTAATAGGGACACTACTGGACATATAAATCCAAAAGCACGTGCTCATAAAATCAACATCTTGGTGATCAAGCTACAGTCAAAACCCAGCCTCAAGTCCTTCAGACTGGCCCATCATCAGCATGCCAAAATCATATTTCGCACCTCAACCGTGGAATTACAAGCCGTCGATGTATAGCTGTTACCGAGCGCTCACATGCGCATACGAATGCGTGGAAAGAATTCAAAGAGTTACGCTTCAAGCTGAATCAATGCCGCACGATAAGGAAAGAAAGATGGGAAGTATATCCTAAATGTCCTGCAGCCTCTCGAAGATAGGTATGGACGTCATCATACTGATCCGCAAGACTCTACTAGACACTTGCTCATGACTTGTAGAACCTATGAACCTAGAGCTTTGATACCAATCTGTCATGACCCAAAATCCACTAGTCGGATGGCGCCTAACCCAACCCGCTAGGTAAGCCAACTAATAACTATACAATTCCACTAATATTAATAGGACAATTAAACAAAAGGGATTATCTAAATCTTATACATTCCCGAGGACTGGTAGTACAAATCATGAGCTTCTAAGAATAGAGTTTACAAAGCTGATATGAAGTAAATACATGTTCTATTTGAAAAGTACATAAATAGATTTTTATAAATTCTACGTCTACCATGAACAAGAGGCAGCTACAACAGGAACGCAGGTACATCTTCAATCCGGCAACCATCAAGCACAGCAACAATAGCAGCCAACATCTGCACGCAAGGTGCAGGAGTGTAGTATCAGTAAAACCCACCCCATAAACTGAGTAAGTAACAAACCTAACCTTAGGTTGAAAGCAGTGACGAGCCGGAACATAGGTCGGGTCCAACATCAATAACTAATAGCAGTTCATAACAACGTAGAGCATATAAATAAGGCAGTAACTTAGAGATAGAAATGCTCAGCTTTCTCACAGTTTCCTGAAAGTAGTTCCACTTTTCAAGAATATCTGTAAAAACTCAAATCTTTTACCGAAATCGTCGTAAAATATGAGATAGTTTGAAAACTGTAATTTATCTAAATATTTAACAGTAAGTAAGATGTTTCATTTTTCTTTTCAGATAGCAAGTGTGAAATACCTCTCTATAACCACATACCGACGTGTGCGAAAAAAAGTCATGAATGACACGATATCGTACAACATGAGAAAAAATGTATCTCTATGCCTGTATGTCATGTGTGCAGGTCAATGCCATGTACCTCAGAGATGAATCATGTACTCACACTCTTAGAGTAATCAATATCACTATCTCACACTTTCCACTCATCATGCTCAACCACTCGGTACTGTATATGGCTCACACATCCTAAGGAAATCCATCCCGGAACATATACAACACTGACTATAAGTCACCTAATACCGAGGAAAAAGGGAAATCCAACCTTGTGGAGAAATCCATCTCCAAGTATCAAGTACTTTGGACAAATCTATGTCCAGGGAAATCCATCCCTCAATAATATCATCCGCACTCACTGGGGTGTGTTACAGACTCAGGAGGGGCTCCTGCAGCCCAAGCGCTATCATAATCATCAATATAACCGCTGTGGCTTGCAACCTGATCCCATAACTGTCACTCATAATCGGGCTCTCGACCTCACTCAGTCATCACTCTCTCCAGTCTTACCCACGGGCTCACAATGTCATGAGAATAGTCCCGGAACAGTGGTATGATGTATCAATAAATAACAACTGAGACTGAGACATGATATGAATGCATGAATTTGACTGAGTACGAAATATCAATGAAATCAGTGAGATGACAGCAAGCAACGACCACTATGGGTCCTAGCAATATCTGCATAAAGCCTAAATATGAAATTTAGCATGATTGACAGCTCAACTACTTTATCACATGGTGAAAACACAGATATCAACGAAATAGAGCCACTATACAGTGCCATGGAGATAACGGAGTCACAATTCACAGGGCGCATGCCCACACGGCCGTCACCTAGCATGTGCGTCACTTCAACATCAATCGCATAGCATGTAACTCGGGGTTTCATACCCTCAACACTAAGTTTAGAAGAGTTACTTACCTCGAATAAGCCAATTCCAATACCGAGCAAGCCAAGCGATGCTCCAAAAATGCAATCCCGCGTGTTCCGACCTTCGAACGACTCGAAACTAACCAAAAACAACTCAAATACATCAAACAATGCTAAAGGAACCAATCCCAATCGAAAAAAGTCGAATCTTTAATCAAAAGTCCAAAATCGTCCAAAAAGCCCAACCTGGGCCCGCGCCTCAGTACCTGAAAAACTCATAAAATCTGACAACTCATTCAATTATGAGTCCAATCACACTAGTTTCACTCAAATACGACTCTGAATCGATGTTCAAACCTCAAAATTTCACTTTATGAAATTTTAGACAAAACCCCAAATTTCACTTTGAAATCATCAATCAAATGCAAAAACACAAAGATGGATTCATGATATATATAACCAAAATCGAGTGTAGAAACCTTTCCCCAATCCATATGGTTAAAATCTCCTCCAAAAATTGTCCAAATCCGAGCTCCCAACTCAAAATATAACCAAATGAGCAAATCGTCGATATTAAGTACTTTTGCCTAGATGCTCTACCTCGTTTTGCATGCCAAATGATTCAGAAACTTGCTTTTGATGCCTCCAATAGATTCCTTGTGAAATCTTAGTCAAGATAGGCTTTTGAATCACTACATTTGACCTTATAATGAAGGAGATATGTTGGTCCCAATAATTGGAAATAGTGCAGATTTTTTAAATATGAAGTTAGTGGCAATTTCGTAATTAATCAGAAAAATCTGGCAACCAAATTCTTAGTAAAATGACCATAAAATCCTCATATCAAATCAACTCGGAATGAACTCAAATTTTGCACACAAGTCCTAATACAACATACAGAGCTACTCATGCCCCCAAACTACCGAGCGGAATGCAAATGGTCAAAACGACCGATCGGGTCGTTACACAACTCATAAAGGTGTCAATAGTGAACAAGAAATAAAACAAGGCAAAAAGGCCTACAATGCGGACCGCACAATTATTGTGCGGCCGCAGACAAAGAAATTCAGAGAGTTGGGTTTTTATGGAGGCTGAAGGCATGCGGACCGCACCATAATTGTGCGGCCGCATTCAAAATTATACGGACCGCAGAAGACAAGAATTAGAGAGAAGGGATTTTAGATTCAAGAAGAAATGTAGACCGCACCATTTTTGTGCGGCAACATAATCAAGAGAGTGGCCACACTCAGAATTATGCGGTCCGCAGAAGTCCCGCAAAAGCCAGAGCTCAAGTTCAAGGAGTGCGGATTGCACTATAATTTTGCCGCCACAGAAGCAAGAGTGCGGCCGCACTCAAAGGTTGTGCGGTCCGCACAACCTCCGCAGGGGCATTTTTGTTAGATAATTTTAGCTTAGTATAAATAGAACTTTGTCATTTTAAGGTTAAGTTTTAGTTTTGGGAGAGCACCTGAGCCGTTTTCTTTACTGTTTTGAGTAATTTTGTACTAGATTAACTTCTAAACATTAGATTTTCTTTCCCTAATCAGTTATTATGCATTCTATCTTAGTTTCTTCTTGTATTTCTTCATTTTTTCATGAGTAGCTAAATTTCTAGCTAGGGTTGTGGCCCAACCCTAGTGTGGGTACTTAATGGATGTTTGATTTAGGGCTTGTTTTTGATTGGGTTAGTGATATTTAGGCCTCATTTTGTTGCACTTAATGGAGTTCTGAATCATGATCATTCAGATCTCAGACATTAAGTGCGTTTGTTTTTAAAGTCTGAATCTTAATTATTCAGATCTCAATCATTAAGTGTGTTTGTTTTTTTTACTTCACAACCACTTAATGTGTCTGAATAGGTCTGTATGATTAATATCTGTAACAGAGACTTAATTTCATTAAGATGCTATCACATATTCATTATTAATTGCTGCCACTGCCTACCATTATTAACTACCACTATGCCGCCACCACCACCATGCTCAACCACACCACCACCACCACCTCCACCACCAACACACCACCATCATCCTCAATCATAGCCGCCACCGTTATCGACCATCACCACCCACTATCCCCCGCCCCACTCCGACCACCATCATTCTCACCCACAATCAACACTCATCCACCTCAACTACCACAACTGACCACCCTATCACCATCAACAACCACAGCCGGCACTGCCCATCATTATAACTATCTTGATATTCAGATGTGTATTCAGATTCAGACGTCTTAATCTTAAAAAAAACAAATGAGGCCTTAGCCAAGTACATGCTTGAATCCAAGAATTAATGGTTGCAAACATTGATTCATGCCTATTTGACTTAGTCCCTACTTGAGAAAGAGAGACTAAGTCTAGGAAAACTTGGCTAACAAGAAATTGGGGTGAGCTCAAGAAATTGATAGCCCCAATTAAAGGGTTAAATCTAGAGATAGTAAGACTCGACTGGAGCATATATCACTTGTTTGGTGCAATACCCATCCGAACTTGAGAAAGCCAAATTGGGCAAAATCACTCAAACTACCGAGAGGTATAGAGTGGGTAATTGTGTGTCAGTGCTATATTACAACCCCGACTAATCAAACTTGCCCTAGAGTTTACAACCCGTTAGGTAACCACCTAGGTGAAAGTCACGACCCTAGATCTTTTATCATTTGAAAAACAACCAAAACCAAAAATATTGTATCCTAGTTTCATATTTGCAATCAATAGCTTAAAGTAGAAGCAAAAACAACAAACAAGAATGTTGAAGTGTAATTTGAGGCACACCATACAATTGCACTAAATATATACCTAATCCCAATTCTAACTCCTTGAGGATTCGACCCTACCTTACTCACCAAGTATGGTGTCACTCATAAAGTCTCGACCCCCTACCATCCTCAAGTAAGCGGACAAGTTGAAGTCTCCAACTGGGAGATCAAGAGTATTTTGTCAAACACTGTGAATGCCAACCGGATGGATTAGTCAAGAAAACTTGATGATGCTCTTTGGGCTTATAGGACGGCCTACAAGATGCCGATTGGGATGTCTCCATATCGATTGGTGTTTGGGAAGGCATTTCATCTTTTGGTAGAACTTGAGCATAAGGCCATGTGGGCTTTGAAAAAGTTAAACCTTGAGTGGGTTGTCGCCGCAAACCTAAAAGTGGCACATTTGAATGAGCTTGATGAATTCCGGTATCATGCCTACACAAGTTCGTCCCTTTACAAGGAGAATATGAAGTACCTCCATGACAAGTACATCCACAACAAGGAGTTTAAAGGACGTGCTCTTGTGCTATTATTCAATTCCCGGTTACGGATGTTTCCGGGCAAGTTGAAGTCAAAATGGAGTGGCCCCTTTGATGTGGTGAATGTAATCCCCTTTGGTGCTCTAGATTTGAAAAATAAGAATGATGAGATGTTTAGAGTCAATGGGCATCGGGTTACACATTATCTTGGCAAGGTTGATGATGGCCACATTGTAGCGGTTCTTTATTTTAAGTGATTGGTAATCTGCGTCGTGCCGCGGCGTTAAATCAGGCGCTTCTTGGGAGGCAACCCATGTATATCTTTATTGTTCTTGGTTTTCTTTTTTAGATTAGATAGGCTTTATTTTGTGCTAACTAGTTTTGAAGTGTATGCGGGAACGGGTGTGCATTGTAGGGACAGTGCATGAAAACTTTAGCTAAGTATCACAAAATTGCGGACTGCACAATCACTTTGCGGCCGCACAAGTCTGTGTGCAGTCGCACAACTGGAAGATCAAAAATGCATGGTCTCTAAAGTTTGGCCTGTCAATATTCCTTAACAAATTGCAGCCGCACAAAAAATTGTAGGGTCCACACAAATTCTGCGGCCGCACTCACTTTTCTGCGAACCGCAGCAATTCTTCAGAGGTACAGGTAAGGAGTGCGGACCACACTCAAATTTGTGCGGGCGCACTCAGGTAGGTCTGGTCCCGACGGGTCAGAGTATAAATGGGGCCTTTCTCAACTTTTTTACACTTTACGCTCTTTTAACCCTGAAACCTAGAAAACACATTGCATATCTCAGTAGCTCTAAATATTCAAGAATTTCATCTGTGTAGATTCTCATCTGCATTCTTCTTTACTGGTATGTTCATTACATCTTTAGATTATTCATCTTTCTTAGTTTTGTTCTTTGCTCTAGGGTTAATTACATGCCTAAAAATGTCAATAGTTAGTAATTTTTTCATAGAATCATATGGGTAGCATCATAAATGTTAATTGGGGCCTAGATAGGTAGATAATCATGCTTAATTGCTAGAACCATGCCTAATATTTGAAAAACTTGTCTGGATCGTAAGGTAGTGCCCGTAAAATTCAAATTGTGCGGCCGCACTCATTTTTGTGCTGTCCGCACTTTGAGCTTTGCATGCGCACACACTTTTGTGCTATCCACAGCTCTCTGAGTTAGGGCATGTGTGTGCATGAATTGTGCGGCCGCACTTAAAATTGTGCGGTCCGCAGTGGACTTGTGAGGCCGCACTCATTTTTGTGCGGTATGCACTGATGAATGGTTAGAGACTCCAGTATTCTGAACCTGAGGCTGTGCGACCGCACTCAAAATTGTGAGATCCGCACTTTTGGTTGTGCGGCCGCAATCACTTTTGTGCGGTCCTCACTTGGTAGTCTGCGGTTGCACTCACTTTTGTGCGGTCCGCACTGCCTCTTCTGACTCTGCTTTACTTAAACTATCAAGAATGCATATGAGCTTCAATTCTAACTGATTTCTATTACTTATGTGTTGCAGACAATGGTTAGATCACGGGACAGAGGAGATACATCCAAAGGGAGGGCAGAACCCTCCCGAGGCCAAGGTCAAGGTAAGAGTAACTTACCACTTGCCATCCGGAGAGCGATAAGCAAGAAAGCTACAACCAATAGAGCCTCTGAACCCTTCGAGACCAGTGAGTACCTCCCATCCGGGGACGTTTTTTAGGGTAACTCCGTGCAAACACAGCTGGAAGTCCACTCACAACAAATCCCGGGTAGATTCCACTTGGTAGATGAATCATCGTGTTCTGCCAGTTCTTCTGAAGGTTCGGAAGAGGGTAGTCAAGCTTCTGAGCCCTCTTCCCCACATGCTCCAGTTGCTCCAATTAATTTGGACGATGATGATGATGATGATGATGATGGTGATGTCCCAGACAATGGGAGAGGGGGTGATACTACAGTGGGAGATTTAGAGAGGTCAAGGAGGCCAGAGCTATGGGAAGAAAGATTTGTTAGCGCCAATGCCTTTGCAAAATTTAGAGAATGATGGCCTCAAAGGTCGCTCACTCTTGAGCGATAATTATTGATGAAGGATTTGAACAAACACAACCCCAATGTCCTTAAACAATTCCAAGAGCGAAAATGATGGAAATGGTTCACCCACAACGTCGTAGATGCAAATGAGCACTTGGTCAAGGAATTCTATGCAAATGTAGCTCACATCAAAAAGGGTATCAAGGTGACAAAAGTGCGAAATCTGAAAATCTGCTTTGACTCCTGTGCACTGAACTCATATGTGGGGTTTGAAGAAGTAGTAGTTGTGCAATACTTGGAAAAGCCAGCTATGGGTGATGCAGCTCGTCCGTTGCTAGCTGCGATTCTAGCAATCCATGGGTCAACACCTCCGTGCTCACAGCAGGGGTTCCAATAGTCCGAGCCACCCTAAACTTTCAAGCAAAAGGGTGGCAAACATTTGCGTGCAGCCGCATTGATCCGTGCATCAATGAGAATAACCTCCCACTTCCCCGTGCAGTTTTGGTGGCATCCATTATAGCTGGGTATCTGATTAATGTTGGTGCCATCACGTCCACCAACGTCACTTTAGCTGTCTAGAAAGGTGAAAGATCCTATCCGTTCCCGAACTTCCTCACAGAATACTCCAAGGATCAAAGGGCGGAGCCAAGGCACTATGATACCGAAGTAAAGGCCAAGAAGCTTTTCTCATGGTACCACCTTCAGGGAGCTGACAACCTGAAATTCAAGGGTAAGGCTACTACCTCAGCTGGCCTGTCTAAGGAGCCAGCGGTAGTGGTTATTGATTCGGCTGCTGAGCCTTCAGCATTTGCATTACCTCCCACAGCAGCCGACCCTTCCACCGGGACAGTAGACATGCCACCATCTTCCTCTGCCGGACCACCTGCTTCTACTAGACTATCAGTGCCATTATAAGTGCCGGCTTCATTTACTTATCCTCAGACTACGCTGCGAGTCTCCTAGATTTTGGCGAGTCTCAACAACTGGATGCAGGCAGCTACTACAAAGCTGACTAACATATCCAGTGCTATTGCAGCACAGTCCTCCACCCCAGTAGCCCCGGCAGAGCCACGTGTACCTCCATCGGTGGAGGAAAGATTGAAGAAGATTCTGGACAATCAGAAAACCATTATGGAGACTCTAGTGACGCATGGGAAGGTCATTAAGGATTTGAGCAAATAGGTCAAGAAGATGCGGAAGTCTCAGGCATCAAAGAAGTCAGTGGAGAAGCTGAGCAAAGAGATTGCAAAGATTACATCTACCAGAGATCTACCACTAGACTTACTTATGGAGGGAGCACCATCAGCCCCAGCAGCACAGGCAGCCCCAACAGCAGTAGAGGCACCAGCCGGCCAGTCTGAGGAGCCGGTTGCGACTGCCCACACTGCTGAGGAGATGATCCAGATGCTCAGCAACCCAGTTGTCCCTTAGCTAGGAGATGATGAGATTCAGCTAGAGGAGACCGAGGGTGCTGTGGATGCCATGGAGACTGAGACTACATAGGGAGTTTTCTTCACTCTCTACCTTTCCTTGTTCTTATTTTTGTTAAGCATTGGGGACAATGCTTATTTTCATTTGGGGGTGGTCTATTTTGTTTGATTGATATTGACATTTGACCTGTAATAACTCTTATACTATTCTTCTTTATTTTCTCTTTGGTTATGTATATATTCTTCCCTCTCATTTGATGTATATATTCATTTCCCTTATATATATATATTCACTTTACTTCGTTTTGTATATTCATTTTACTTTCTGTAGTTTACTTCATAACTTTTTTAGTTTGTTTTTCCTTAGTAGTATAACTTCTTATTTACTTTAGTAGCTTCTTTTTAATTTGTTAGCTTCTTTTTACGTTTGTGTGAAAAATAAGCCTTTGATTTTCTTAATGCCACGGTTCTTTCCAAAGGTGGATTTTGTGTGAACCGGGTGCCTCTTCCCAACGATGGATGGAGTGACAACCTTCTTAAGGGATTGAGTCCGTTTTCTTTTATGTTTAGGCAAATATAGTAGTAATGAATAAAGAGGGGTCTCAAGCATGCTTCACTTGGTACCAACACATTTACCTACGACCTTATGGTTAAAAATAAAGTTGTTGATAGAAAATAGCTCTAGTTGTGACCTTTTAAATCTTGTGTTGACTTAAGCAGTCATCGAGTGGTTCAGTCGAGCCTTTTGTGATTTTCAATCTAAACTAGGGTTGTTGTGGGCCTTCAACTCCATTCTCTTTAGCAATCCAATAGCATAAGAGGTGAGGTATTGAATTGCAAGTCCAAGTACCCGTGCTTATAGTCTAGAACTTGCCCTGAATGTTTTTCTAGGTGAGGTTCTAAGTGTAGCTTGGCTTGAGAAATGAATTTAGGCTCTCCTTGATCCAATTTGAAATTTGAAATCTTCCGTAGCCTACCAATGCGATATCCCTAGCCACCCCCTTTGAGCCGAAGCCCTTTTTCTTTCAATAACCACGTTACAAGCCTTTATCCGTTTTGTAATGACCCTCTCTTGGCACCCAAACTTTCCTTAGCATTCTTGAGAAACAATTGGCAAAAACATAAGTTTGGGGGAGTAACGAGGAGTTTGAAAGTGATAAAAGGTACAAAGAAGAGAAATAAATGAAGGAAAGGGGAGGCAAAGAAAAGAAAGAAAGAACAAAAAGAAAAATACCAAAAAGAAAGTGAATAAGGTAGAAAGTTGAAGGGATTCAAAGAAAACAATGATGAAAGGCATGTAGTAAAGAGAAAAGAAAAAAAATGAATGTCATGACCAAGAAAGAGTGACGTTACGTCTCCCAGTTCTCCCGAAGAAAAAGAAACTGACTTAAAGAGTCGACAAAGTATGAGGGGAAATGAGAAAATGGAGTGCTTAAGGAAAGATGAACCCATTCTATTTTATCAAGACCTACCTCGATCCAAAGAGCCTTCATTACATCCCGAAAAAGCCCTACATGATTTCAAGTTGAGTGAGCTTATATTAGTTGTGATTTACATGAGGGGCAAGCTTATGGTACTTACAGTCGGACTTGTGACATTCTTTTGAGAGAGATGAGAGAACTTTTCACAATCTTTGATTCGAGTGTATATTCTAAAGTGAGATTTGCTAATGAAGAGTAGAGGAGGAGGAGTTCGGGATCCATAATGACCTACTTGAAAGAGCGAGCTTCCTTGATGAATAGAGTCAACTCTTGATGCTCTACTGTCACATTAGAACTATTGTACTCAAAAAAGTCAAATCATTGCATTGTTGATAATTCATACGTGTTGTGGGTAATGGTTGGTCTCAATTGATGTGTGATTGATTCACCTTAGGCCAGCTGAAATATCCTTTTTTTTCTAGCCGAGGTGGGAATTGCCTTAATTACTCGAGGACAAGCAAAAGCTTAAGGGGGAGTTGATAAGTAGGGATTTTGACCACTTATTTTCTCTCTTTTACTTGCATTTTAGCTCAAAAATGCTCAAAGGTATTCCCGAGAACTAATGAAATGCGCTTTTGTAAATGAATATTGGGAAACGAGCCAAAGAAGTCAAAATCAACTCATAAAGGAGTCAACAGTGAACAAGAACCAAAATAAGGCAAAAAGGCCTACAGTGTGGACCGCACAATTATTGTGCGGCCACAGACAAGGAGATACAGAGAGTTGGGTTTTTAGGAAGGCTGAAGGCATGCGGACCGCACCATAATTGTGCGGCCACATTCAAAATTATGCGGATCATAGAAGACAAGAATCAGAGAGAAGGGATTTTAGAATCAAGAAGAAACACGGACCGCACCATTTTTGTGCGGCCGCATAATCAAGAGAGCGGCCGCACTCAGAATTGTGCGGTCTGCAGAAGTCCCGCAAAAGCAGAGCTCAAGTTCAAGGAGTGAGGACCGCATTATAATTGTGTGGCCGCAGAAGCAAGAGTGCGTCCGCACTCAGAAATGTGCGGTCCGCACAACCTCCGCAAGAGCATTTTTGTCTGATATTTTCAACTTAGTATAAATAGAATTTTTTGTCAATTTTTAGGATAAGTTTTAGTTTTGGAGAGCACCTGAGCCGTTTTCTTTGCTGTTTTGAGTAATTTTGTAGTAGATTAACTTCTAAACAATAGATTTTCTTACCCTAGTCAATTATTATGTATTCTATCTTAATTTCTTCTTGTATTTCTTCATTTTTCATGAGTAGCTAAATTTCTAGCTAGGGTTGTGGCCCAACCCTAGTGTGGGTACTTAATGTGTGTTTGATTAAGGCTTGTTTGTGATTGGGTTAGTGATATTTAGCCAAGTTCATGCTTGAACCCAAGAATTAATGGTTGTAAACATTGATTCATGCCTATTTAACTTAGTCTCTACATGAGAAAGAGAGACTAAGTATAGGAAAACTTGGCTAACAAGAAATTGGGGTGAACTCAAAAATTGATAGCCCTAATTAAAGGGTTAAATCTAGAGATAGTAAGCCCCGACTTGAGCATATATCACTTGTTTTGTGCAATACCCATTTGGACTTGAGAAAGCCAAATTGGCAAAATCACTCAAAGTACCGAGAGGTATAGAGTGGGTAATTGCGTGTGAATGCTATATTACAACCCCGACTAATAAAAGTTTCCCTAGAGTTTACAACCCATTAGATAACCACCTAGGTGGAAGTCACGACCCTAGATCTTTTATCATTTGAAAAACAACCAAAACAAAAACTTTTGTCTCCTAGTTTCATATTTGCAATCAATAACTTAAAGTAGAAGTAAAAATAACAAACAAGAATGTGGAAGTGTAATTTTAGGCACATCATACAATTGCACTAAATATATACCTAATCCCAATTCTAACTCCCTAAGGATTCGACCCCGATTCGCGTTGGGTTTTATTATGGTTTCGACCACCTCACTACCTATATTTGTGGTGTGAGTTTGGGCAACATCATCTGCCTTCGATCCCATACTCAAAATAACAAAGCATTGGTGAACAAAAGTGAGAACTTTAAATAACAGAGAAAAATAAGAGTATATTTCCTTAAAGTGCGTGTTACAATGGCGCTAATGAATAGTCAGACTCCCCTTTTATATAGTAGGGGAGTTTCACCCTAAGTACAATTTCATAAAAGGTATAAATCTTCCATTTTCCCGATTGGACACCATAAATCCTAGGAACTTCCCGGACCCGACTTCGAATGTGCATTTCTCCGGGTTCGGTTTCATATTGTACTTCTTCAGTATGTTGAAGGTTTCCTACAAATGTTCCAAATAGTCCTCTTCTCGCAGGGACTTAACTAACATGTTGTCAATGTAAACCTCCATTGATTTCCTTATTTTCTCTTCGAACATCCGATTTACTAAGTGTTGGTAAGTGGCACCAGCATTTTTTAGTCCGAATGGCATTATGTTATAACAATAGGTGCCATATTTAGTGCTGAAGGAAGTCTTTTCATGGTCGCCTGGGTCCATCCGGATTTGGTTGCACCCGGAATAGGTGTCGAGAAAATAGAGTATCTCGTGGCCGGAATGCGATCGATGTTAGGCAAAGGAAAAGAGTCTTTAGGGCATGCCTTGTTCAAGTCCTTATAGTCTATACACATTCTTAATTTATTTCCCTTTTTAGGCACTACCACTATGTTTGCTAACCAATCCGGGCACTTAACTTCCCGAATGGAGCCTATTTTAAGAAGTTTGGATACCTCGGCTTTGATGAATGCATACTTGACTTCGGACTGAGGCCTTCTCTTCTGTTTGACCGGGTGAAACTTCGGATCCAAGATCACCATGTGAGTAGTTATCTCCTGCGGGATCCCTGTCATGTCAAGATGGGACCAAGCGAAACAATCTATGTTAGCTATAAGAAATTCGATGAATTTTTTCCTAAGCCCGGGAGTTAGCCCCGTGCCCAGGTATACCTTCTGATCGGGCAGGTGCTCGATCAATCTGACTTGGTCCAGCTCCTCAACCATTAACTTGGTGGCATCATAATCATCAAAGGCTATGAAAGACCTAGGGACTCCGTAGTCGTCATCCTCGCTTGTCTCCTGCTTTTCTGGTTCGGTCGGGGCCGACGTTGATGATTGCTATTTGGTTTCTCCCTTGGTGATAGAACTCGGGTTCTTTAATGTCGAGAGCGTGGATATCGGACCACCTCATCGACAACGAACATTTGTTTGCAGCCGGTTACTACCCGTAAGCTGTTTTGATCCCTCCCGGTGTAGGAAATTTCAAATCCTGATGTAGCGCGAGGGTACTACCCTCATGTTTTGAATCCATAGTCTTCCGAATAAAGCATTGTATCTCATATCTCCTTTGATCATATAGAGCTTTGTTTCTTGAATGGTTCCGGCAGTGTTTACTGGTAGATTTATCTCCCCTTTAGTGGTCTCGCATGCTATGTTGAATCCGTATAAGACTTGGACCGCAGGCACTATTTGGTCTTGCAGATCCAGCTGTTCCACAACCCTCGATCTGATGATATTGGCCGATCTATCAATTAACACACGCTTAAGTCGAGATTTATTTATGAGTACATATATTACTAGTGCATCATTGTGTGGTTGCACGATTCCTTCAGTGTCCTCGTCGTTGAAAGACACAGTTCCCTCCGGTACATAATCTCGAGTCTGTTTTTCCCTTATAATGGATAATTTAATGCATTTTAACATCGACCCTTGAGGGACATCAACTCCACAAACGATCATGTTAATGACGTGCTGAGGTTCCTCTTGCTCGATATACTTGTTGGCGTCCCTATTCTTGAAGTGATTTTTGGCTCGATCACTTAGAAATTCTCGAAGGTGCCCGTTGTTGAATAACCGGGCTACTTCTTCTCTCAGTAGTCGGTAGTCTTTCGTTATGTGGCCGTGAGTGCCATGATATTTACACATTAGGTTGGAGTCCCTTTGGGCAGGATCAAACTGCAATGGTCGAGGCCACTTAGTATCTTTGATGCGGCCGATGGCTGATACGATGCCGGCAACATCAACGTTTAAACTGTACTCCGATAACCTTGGTGCTTCCTTAGACCCGATGGGTCTATCAAAACCGTTTTTGCACATGAGTCCCCGGTTATTATGACCTTGATCGCTCCTTCTTTCGCTCCTCGCAGGGTTGCATCTGGATCCACTGCTCCTTCGATCTCCATTGTATGGTTGGTACTGATCTCTGTTCGATCTTGGTTCATGAATGATGTTTTATACTTCAATACCACACAAGAGGGGGGGGGGTGATTTGTGTGGTACCCAATTTTCGCTTAACTGAACTATAGAAGGACCTGGTTCTTCTATGTGTTCCAACTACTACTGTTTGCGGAATAAGAAGTAAAGAAAATAAAGAACACAGAGATTTTTACGTGGAAAACGCCTGGCTCAAAAGGTGAAAAAACCACGACCTACTACTCAGTAGGATTTTCCCAAACTTCCACTAAAATCACTGAGCCAAAACAGCATTTACAAAACTCTTTGTAAACCTAAGGATTAACTCTAATCCCGTTGTGGCACATAGCTTCAACTGTTGTGACAACTTCAAGTTAACTCTAACTTGAACACTCAAGGTACCTAATACAATTGCTTCTATAAAAGCTGAAAGGTACAATGTAAAATCACCTACTACAATTGAACTAGAATAAAAGATAGACACTCGGAACTGGTTCTTCTATCTTGTTCAAGTAGCTTCAGGATTGCACGCTTGAATCAAAAGTACACAGATTCTTTAATTGTGATCTAGTTTTAACTCCAGAGGTTGGATCAGTGATTATGTCCTCAACGGGATGGGAACTTTGATACTCGTGAGGTTTTACAACCAACTGATTTTTGCTTGATGTTTCTCCCATGTTCTGTTGCTGAGGAACAGGGTCATGAACAGGTTCCTTTAGGGGATTGGTTTCAGTTCCTCTTTGTTCAGTTCTCTCTGTCAGGTTGCCCTGGATGGAAGAACCTGTTCCATCACCTGTTCCTTCTTTTGGTACAACTTTAGCTTGAGCTGAGACTTCACTCAAATCTTTTACCAGCCCAATAGCTTCATCTTCATGTTCCTGTCTCTCGGAAAGAATGTTAGTTTCATCAAAGACTACATGTACATTTTCTTCTACACACAAAGTTCTTCTATTGAACACTTTATAAGCTTTGCTATGTGAAGAATATCCCAAGAATACTCCCTCATCACTTCTGGGATCAAACTTACCTAGGGAGTCCTTTCCATTATTGTGCACAAAGCACTTGCATCCAAATGCCCTAAGATGGGATATATTTGGCTTTCCCATTTAAGAACTTATAGGGAGTCTTCTGTACAAGAGGTCTAGTTCATGCACTATAATTAAATATAACATGGCAGTATTTACAGCTCTGCCCAGAAGCAATGGGGCAGTTACTGTAAAGAGCGCATAGTCCTAGCCATATTCTTCAAGAGTCTATTCTTTCATTCAACTAATCCATTTTGTTGAGGAGTCCTAGGGCAGAAAAATTATGATCTATACCATGCTCATCACAGAATTCAGCAAACTTAGCATTTTCAAATTTAGTTCCATGATCAGACCTGATTGATGCAAGTTGAGTACCTAGTTGTTTCTGAGTTTTTCTAACAAAGGCAGTAAACATGTCAAATGCTTCATCCTTAGATGTTAAAATAGTACCCAGGTAAACCTAGAATATCACTCAACAGTCCATCACATAATCTTTACCACCTCTGCTCAATGTTCTCATTGGACCACAGAGATCCATATGAACCAATTTCCATCGTCCTAGTTGTGCTTACCATTTTCTTTGCTTTTTAAAGGATGATCTTACTTGCTTCCCCTTGCACAGGCCTCACAAACTTTGTCTTCCTTGAAACTTGATGTAGGTAACCTATCACCAGGTCTTGGAAACTAATTTGTTGAGTTGATTCAGACTTGCATGACCAAGTGTTTTGTGCCAACAAGGGGATCATTTTCCAACACACTCAAGCAAGTGAGTTCATTTTCAGAAAGAGTGGGCAAATCTACAATGTAAATATTGTTAACTCTTTTTCCCTGCAAAAACAATCTTGTCAAGTGGTAAGATTAATCACAAAGCATTTGGTAGAGGTTAAATGCTACAAGGTTACCTCTATCACATAGTTTGTGATACACTTATTAGGCTATATTTCAAGCCATCTATCAAGTAGACATCTCAATGGAATGTGAGTCTGTCTTACCTACCTTTCCAACCCCAATAATCTCACCTTTTCTTTCCCATTTCCAAAGAGACATTACCTCCTTTAAGTCCTCAAGTGAAAGGAATTGGTTCTTGCTTCAGTCATATTTTTGAGCAGCCATATCCATGTACCATATTTGGCTATTCCCTTCACTTGGGCCTGCAAAATAAATCAGGGGTTAGTCTTAGGAACCCAAACTAGTTTAGGTCCCTTTCTATAGGCAAAGGGGTAATAAATTCCTTTTGGCCCACCTAGGCAGCCTACTTTTCCCTTGGACAAAGGTTTTGTGCTTTTTGACTGGCATTTTCTTTTACATCACATTCATTTTTTGTAATGACCAGTCTTGCCACACTTAGGTGTTTGTGATCCATAGCCAAGTCCTCTCTTTGTTCTACTGTGGTGTTCTTGTGTGCCAGGATATGCATTTAGAAGCCTTATTCCATTTGCAAGTTCGTCTAGTTCATGCTTACCTTCCCTAGATCTTCTTTTTAAGATTCTTATCTGCTCATCCTTCTTTTTGTACAACTCATCCTTCATCTTTCCTAGATTTTCTTCTAAGGTGAGATGTGTGTGATCAGTTTTCTTCTTACTGTTTCTAATTTCAGTTTTTAAATTTTTAGACCTAAGTTCTAAAGACGCTGGTGTTCAAGTTCAAAGAACCTGTTTCTTCAACTCAGCATTTTTACTATCACTGCTCATTAGCCCTAGATTCTAGGTTTTTGCACTTGGCTTTTAAGATCACACACTCCCTAGACAGTTTTTCCTTCTCATTGTTAATTATCTCAGATTCATCGATGAAGTCTAGCAATAGTTCGGATAACCTTTCTTTAGACAGAAGTTTAAATCTTGTCTTTGAGATGAGTCACATTTACCTCTTGTTCATGCATCTGATTCTCCGAATGGCCATAAGTGCTTGTTCATCTCCAGCTTCATCTTCTGAATCTTTTATCTGATGTCTCTCCCCAAGCAGCACCATAGCCTTTGTTGATCCTTTGTTCCTTTTGGTTGAACTGTTCCTCGTTCAGCCCTTTCCTTCGTCCATTCAATTTCCCACTGGGGACAGTTCTTGATCATGTGATCAGTCTTGCCATATTTGTAGCAACCTCATGGGTTTGTTCTCAGGAGCTCTTGGTTTGTTGAATGTTGTACTCTTGAAGAACCCTTTCCTCTCATCAGGTCTTTTTTTGAAATCCCTTGTAATCATGGCCACTTCATCATCCTCTAGATCTTCACCTTCAGCTATTTGAGAGCCAGACTCCTTTCCTTCTTAGGTGCATCCATTTTCATGGTTTGCTTCTCAGTTCATAGGCAGTGAGATATTCCAATAATTCATCCCTTGAGAGTAGCAATGTCTTTGATTCTGATAAGCATGATTTTGCTTTCCCAAGTTACTGGTAAGACCATTGTCAGATTTTCTCAACCTTGTCTTCTTCAAGGATAATTCCCCAAGAGATTTAAGTTCATTTGTTAGTGTTGGTGACTTGTGTACATCTCCTGGATGGTTTCTCCTTCCTTCATGGTAAAATTCTCCTATTGAGAATCTAGCAGTGTTCTCTTGATCTCTTTACTTGAGGAGTTCCTTCATGGGACACTTGTAAAGTGTCCCATATCTCCTTAGTAGTGGTGCAGCTTTGAATCTGATGTACTCGTCTGGTCCTAGTCCACACACAGCCATTTCTTGGCCTTGGCATTCTTTTCCCATTTTTCAAATCTTCAGCAGTGCATGTCAGCTTCTGTCTTTTGGCACGTCACTCTTTCAGCATTCTTCATTGTAGTAGCCAGGGGACCATCAGTGACTATGTCCCAGAGTTCATCGTCTTCTCCTATGATGTGATCTCTCATTCTTCCACCAAGAATAGTACTGACCATTAAAGAGTGGGGGCCTAGCAGTGGATTGCCCTTCCCAGTTTCCAGGTGGTGCACTCATCTTGATCTTTTCCTAAGGTGTTAGCCTCTTCAAGGATAACCCGCTCTGATACCAATTGATGTTTTATAATTCAATACCACGCAAGAGGGGAGGTGATTTGTGTGGTACCCAATTTTCGCTTAACTGAACTATAGAAGGACCTGGTTCTTCTATGTGTTCCAACTACTACTGTTTGCGGAATAAGAAGTAAAGAAAATAAAGAACATAGAGATTTTTAAGTGGAAACACCTGGCTCAAAAGGTGAAAAAACCACGACCTACTACTCAGTAGGATTTTCCCAAACTTCCACTAAAATCACTGAGCCAAAACAGCATTTACAAAACTCTTTGTAAACCTAAGGATTAACTCTAATCCCGTTGTGGCACACAGCCTCACCTGTTGCGACAACTTCAAGTTCACTCTAACTTGAAAACTCAAGGTACCTAATACAATTGCTTCTATAAAAGCTGAAAGGTACAATGTAAAATCACCTACTACAATTGAACTAGAATAAAAGATAGACACTTGGAACTGGTTCTTCTATCTTGTTCAAGTAGCTTCACGATTGCACCCTTGAATCACACATAAATTGCTTGCAAAATTGCCTTGCTCTTTTGCGCTCAATTTAAGTTTAACTTCTGCTTATGTGCATTGTAAAAGAGAACAACACTAATATTTATTGGGTTAGTAATTAGATATTAACTGGGATACAGATGCTACTCTTCTATCGTAAAAGAGTTCTAGTTGATCTCATACTCTAACACTATCCTCTTCTTAAACTGTGTGCTATTCGTGCAAGGAGTCTTTCTCTCCTTATCCAATATGCAACATTTTCGATCAGATCAGGAGATATTACTTCTGATAAGTTAGATTTATCTCCTTCACGTGCATCTCACATGCTTGGGTCGATCATGACTGTGCTTCACAAGATGGACATGATCCATGTCTGAGTTCTTTTGTCAGTCTTCAAAACTTGACCTTTTTGATGATGACAAACTCTGTGCTTTTTACTTACTTGGATCCTGTAAGAACTCAGCTTAACCACCAATACAAAATTATTAAAAAATTCTTTATCATCAAGGACCAGGTTTAATTAGGTTATAAATATCACTTATTCAGAATATGTAAAGCACAATCTCTTCCCCCTTTTGGCATCGTCGAAAAGTTGCATACAAAGTGTGAGTCCCAGATTTTAATAAGTACTCATGGCCAATGGGGCAACTACAAGTGCAATCATAGATTAATCATCAGTAATCAAGCAAACATATTTAAACTATCAAGGAAAGATTAACATTTATCAAGAGCAAAGACAGTAGATATCATTGATAGAAGATATGTTGCTACCACAATCCACAACCAGAAAAAAAAAATATTCAAAACATGAGCAAAAAAGAAAAAATCCCTAATCTGCGTCACTGAAGGTACTAGACAGGTTCAGGAGATAAGGGCTAGAATTTCTAAGGCTTGGGGAGCTAGAGGGTTGGTTCTGGGTTTGGAGAAGATTCAGCATATTGTGAAGAATTTCATCATTCTTCTCCTTTTCCTTAGCAAGCTCAGTCCTGAGAACATCCCTCTCAGATTCCACCTTTGCCACACGAGCCTTTAGCCTAGCTATCTCAGCAGCCTTGGCTTCACTTTCCTGAACAAGAGCCCTGACTTTACTGTTGGTAGGAGTATTCTTGGATGAACCAGGTTCATTTGGGATGGCATTGACTAAATAGTCACAAGCAAGCAGAGTATTAATGCCAAAGTAGTCCTTGCTTGAGGCCATTTCCCATTTCTTCAGAGGCACATTGCACCTATCCAGAACTATAGTCAGAATAAAGCCATAGGGGGTAGCATGAGCCTTGGTTCCATTGATGACCCTGTCCAATAGCTTGATGATAAATGTAGGCCCGTTAATTTGCCTTCCACTTTCAAGGCACTCCATCAGGACTAAGTCCATATAATTTGCAATAAGCCTTCTCTCCTGCCTTGGCAGTAGGCACTTATTGACAAATTCAAAAAGGACTTTGTGCTGTGGCTTCATTTCACTCTTGTGCATAACCTTGGCCTCATTCACTCCTCCAACATCACAGAAGTTCCTAGTGATTGTAAGGGCAGATGGAAGAGAATCCAGGCTTGGCCATCTCTGTCTGGTGTAATCATCATATCCCTCAGCAGGGATGTCTAGTATCTCTCCCAGTTTCTCTGCATCAAAGGTTACTTGAACTCCTTTGACTTTTCTTGTAACCCTGCCATCTTTGACTTTAGCATTTGCCATGAATTCAATAATTTCATTTCTGGCCAATCTCCCATCCATCTGAAGGACCATGTCCTTCCAGCCCTGAACAGCCAATGTGTCAATCAAACGAACCATCCTTGGTTCCATCAAATCTTTCAGCAATCTTCCCTTCAAAAATTTTCTTTTGCCAAACCTGGCAAGCTTGTCTTGTTCACCATCAGACTCATCTTCTTCTTCTTCTTCACCACTCCCTTCCTCATCTTCAGAAATTCGAACTTGTTTACTTTTCACTGCAGACCTTGTCCTCTTGGCTAATGAAGGTTCAGCAGTCTCAGACATAGAGGAAGACTTCTTGGAAGAAGTCTTGGGCTTTTTGGGCTTGGGGGTCTGAACCTCCATTGCTGTAACTTTCTCCTGATGGACCTGTTCCATCCCCTCAACTTCAACAGCTTCTGAAGACTCCGCAACCTTCCCTTTTCCTTTATCCATCCTTTTCTTCTTACTTTCAGCTAAGGCCTTTTGTAGATCAACCTCACTCTGTTTCACCCTGCTTCTTGTGGCTCTTCCCTTTTGGCAAGAAAGTATAAGTAGGTGTTAGGGAGGAAGCCTTTCTTTTCTTGGAAGGTTTAGTAGCACTGGGGCTTTTAGTTTGGATGTTCTCCTTTTCTTTGGATCGTAACTGGCACCTACCTTTTTCAAAAGGTCTGCTAGGGTCTCTTCAACTGATGAACCAGGTTCATCTCCCTGTGAACTTAGATTAACTAACCCTTCAGCAGCTTCACCAGAACCACTTCCCCTTGACTTCTTGCCACTCTCTTCAACATTTTCTTGTACCACCCCACAAATAGTAGGTATNGATTAACTCTAATCCCGTTGTGGCACACAGCCTCAACTGTTGCAACAACTTCAAGTTAACTCTAACTTGAACACTCAAGGTACCTAATACAATTGCTTCTATAAAATCTGAAAGGTACAATGTAAAATCAGCTACTACAATTGAACTAGAATAAAAGATAGACACTCGGAACTAGTTCTTCTATCTTGTTCAAGTAGCTTCAGGATTGCACGCTTGAATCACACATAAATTGCTTGCATAATTGCCTTGATCTTTTGCTCTCAATTTAAGTTTAACTTCTGCTTATGTGCGTTACCTGTAAAAGAGAAAAACACTAATATTTATTGGGTTAGTAATTAGAGGTTAACTGGGATATAGATGCTACTCTTCTATCGTAGAAGAGTTATAGTTGATCTCATACTCTAACACTATCCTCTTCTTAAACTGTGTGCTATTCGTGTAAGGAGTCTTTCTCTCCTTATCCAATATGCAACATTTTCGATCAGATCAGGAGATATTACTTCTGATAAGTTAGATTTATCTCCTTCACGTGCATCTCACATGCTTGGGTCGATCATGACTGTGCTTCACAAGATGGACCTGGTCCATGTCTGAGTTCTTTTGTCAGTCTTCAAAACTTCACATGTTCTTGGGCCAACAATGATCAATGACTCTTTTGGATCTGTCACTAGTCCTGGCGGGTAAACATATCCGGAAGGAGCCCCGAGCCAATTGTCTTTGGCCCTGATTTTTTATTGGTACCTGTTATGGACGTCGGCCCAAGTTACCGCTGGGTATTCTATCAAATTTTGCTTCAACTGCTGTAAAGCTAAAGAGCTTTGGGGATTGAGTCCTTGGGCAAATGCGTGAATGGACCAATGTCTGCGATCGGATGCAGATCCATCCGTTTCATTTGAAACCTCGACACGAATTCCCTGAGCATCTCATTATCTCTTTGCTTTACCTTGAAAAGTTCTGACTTCCTAGTCTCGACTTTGATGGCCTCGACGTGCACTTTTACAAAGGCATCTACAAGCATAGCAAACGAGTCAATAGAATTAAGGGGTAAGTTGTGATATTATATCATAGCTACTTTTGACAAGGTTTTTCCAAACTTTTTTAGCAGAATGGATTCGATCTCATCATCCCTAGTTACCCTTGATGGCGCACATGTTGGAGGTCACATGTTCATTTGGATCAGTCGTTCCATGATACTTCGGGATTTCGGGCATACGAAACTTCTTAGGGATCGGCTTTGGAGCTGTGCTCGGAGGGAAAGGATTTTGGACGAATTTCCTGGAATCTAGGCCTTTTAGTATCGGTGGTGCTCCTGGGATTTGATTGACCATGGAGTTATAGGTCTTCATTTTTTTGTCGTTAGCTTCGATTTTCTTTTCTCCCGATTCTACCCATTTCGTTAACTCCTCGAGCATCTTTATTATCTTGGGATTGGTCTCGGGTTCAGCTTCACTCGACCTTTTTGTGCCGGTTCATTTCTGCGAGTGTTTTTCCGCGATGGTGCGGGCTCAATTCTACTAGGGGCGCGACTCTGGTCTGCAATTGGGCTATCGCTACATGTTGAGCATGTACATTTTGATGATCACCCCCAATTTGATCCCATCGCCTTCATCGCTGTGCGTATACCCGGCTACCAACCTGGCTTCCCCGCGAACGCTGTTTTTCGGATCGGTGGGCAAGTTAGCGTCGATGGCCACGTGGGAGTTGGTGTCGATTGGGTCTGCAACCAGGGCCCCGTTGGGGTCAGCAGGGTGACCTCATTGCTGGGCACTTTATTGTTATTCTCGTCGTAGTGGGCAGATTCAGCATCAATGTTCAAGTGAGTGGATTGAGAGTTTGACATCCTTAGGTTTTCCTGAAATTAAGATCTCAAAGAACAAGAGTAAAGCAGAGTGTGTTGCGGAAATTTGTATCAAATTGCCACTATTATCCTTAGCCCCACGGTGAGCACCAAACTGTTTATCCTAAAAAATGGATAACAATTGAATTTATATGTGGTTTTAAGGATATGCAGATTAATTCAATACAAATGATAAATTGCGTTAGATTAAACAGATAAAGGACGTAATAAATTGTCAAACCACGTAAGAGGAGTGATTTCAAACTCAGTAACAGCCTTGATGAAATGTCTGCTTTCGATCCCGGACTCACAATAACGAAACACTGATGAACAAAAGTGATTACTTTAAGCAACAGAGAAAAATGAGAGTATATTGCCTTGATGTACGTGTTACAATGGCGCTAATGAATAGTCAGACTCCCCTTTATATAGTAAGGGAGTTTCACCCTAAGTACAATTGCATAGAAGGTAAAAATCTTTTGTTTTCTAATCACTGATCCTCTGTCGATATGCGCCGAGATTCACGTTGCGACACCCGGCTGGGCGCAAATATCACAACCCTTAGTTGGTCGTGCTCGATTATCTGATAATGTTTTCCGAAGTTCAAGGATTCGAACCGATCCTGGATGCGTGGCTTCGATTCCTCCGAAGGCAGGTGTTTGCCCGGACCTCGACTCGAGGGGCTCCTTGCCTCGATTCCAATTCCTCACATTTACATTTCTTCTTCCTTCACTTCATCGAGAACCGAACATTCCAAAAGTCACGGTTCACCCGTTTACATATTCAAATCGATCTGTGACAAAAAAAAAATCATTGTCTTATTACTCCTTCAAAAAACAAAAGCTTGAATTGTTGACTTACGTTACGAATGTTCTCGTATAAGTAACTTATTGTTATAAATAGAATTTTATTTATGGTGAATGTCTATATTTTAGTTAGATCTTAGGGTTTATTACTTGGTGGCTAAGTCACTCTTTCCCTATAAATAGAGGGGCTCTATTCTATTGTAATTCATCCTAAATCAATAAGAATTCTCTCTCCCTACTTTTCTCAGCAATACTCTTCTTCTTTTATTATTTCATAACACGTTATCAGCACAAGACTCTAACCAATTGAGTAGAAGCTTTGGGATTGAGCATAATTATTGTCAATTGTTCCATGAACTTCCTTCATGATTTAATTCTTGATTTAAGGTAAGTACTTTACTTTATTTTTCTCTTTTAAATTCTTGACATTTTATAATTTGATTTTAAATACAAGCAGAGACAATAAATTTTGATTGTAACTCTAATGGAGTTAGTAAGAAATTATAACCACTCGAAGTGGTAAAATTTCTATGTCTTGCCATGATCAAGTTCATGTATGATTGTGAGAACAAGAAGTGGAAACCCGTCCCATTGAATTTGCTTCATTCTCATTCCCTTAAGAGAATGTGATAGCAGTATGTAATACGTCTGAAAGAAGACAAAATTATTACCATGAATGTATCAATGGATGTGGACGTGGTAATTGACGAAATTATAATCGTCATCATTGTGGTAATGAGAACAATAAGTATTCTTAAAATAATCCTTCACTATGTGAAAGTAATATTTGTCATCGATTTGACATGAGATTTTGTAAAGCACATATAGATGATTATGGTCCATTCATGATGTGAATATGATAAAGATTTATGAATACATATTCATTCTTGGAAGAATATGAGTGTGCTGGTGGCATTATACCACACTCACCTCTAGAATGAGGTTTGAGAGGAAATAAGAAAATAATGTCATTATTATGGCATCAATGGTCATTGGTCACATACCTATTGTACGCCAAAATATTTTTGAAATGTGATTATTAAAAGACAACGGTAATGCAAGAAACAGATCTTGCATATAATTTTGACCATAACAATAATGGTATAACTTTCTCTTTAAAAGAGATATTCACCATATGGATGTTGATGAATATGTGGTAATACAAAATTAATTGAGAGCTCTGGACGAGCCAATTATTACTATTTTGGAGGAACAAATTGATTATCAATAAGGCATTGTGTTGTAGTAAGTCTCAAAGAAACTTATTTAGTTTCTAAAGTATTCGCGAAAGCGATTGATTATATTGAGACTATAAATAAAGGAAAGATTTAATATCTTATATTACTACAACTTATAGCGGGGTGACATATATGTAAAAGCTACCCGCTTTATTCTCCAGTTTATACTACACAAATAAAAGAATACCACAATAAATTGGATATTTATTGATATAAAAATCCATATCATAATAAACCTGGAGTTTAGTGATAATTGCACACGTCATGGTGTAAACCTGAACTTTATCAATATTGATAATTTATCCAGTTGACATAATTGATTTAGCCATGTTAATTTAAGTGTGAGTGCAAAAATAAAAGAGAATCTATATGGGTAAATATTAAAGAACTAGAAAGTTCTTTACGAATTCTCTTATATTGTTTGTTCTCATTAATTAATAGACCAACTAAAATTGGGATTGATCCCATGAATGTTGGAAATATCAAAGGTGAATCTGGCCCATTCACCTGCCATGTATACCATATAAGATGCATCTATGAGATGTTACATGTACGATTATTATTAACCTGCAACCTGGTATTTGCGAGGTAACTGTTCAATAATTTAATTTAAGGCATACTTTCCAGATTTTCTATTCAAGAAAGTTTATCTTGATAAGTTGGTTTACATCACAGCTGGTTTAGCAAAATGATTTATTGAGTGCCTCCACTTAATAGCTAAACTATTGCTTATGAGAACAAAATTTTGTATATCAGTTTGATATACATTATATATGAAAGTATATTATTTTCTCCCCTCACAAGTGGTTCGGGATCAGGAACCAAATAATTCTATCTTATTATTATTGATGTGCGGTGTATATTTTGATTAACATCATAATGCACAAAGATGGATTTTCAAAATTGAGGAAGCAAGTTAGTTTTTCTAACATGAGGGGGAGATAAGATAAACAGTTGAGAAAAAGTTACGTGGAATGAATTATCGTGTGTACATCTAGATCCTCGAATAAGATAATATGAATTTGAAGTTCATAAAAATATAGTTCATTTGCAATATATTGCAAAGCATGCCAGACGCATTTGCTGACCCAAAGAAAGTAACTATATTCTCACTACAAATGCTTAAGTCCTAGAAGGAATTCAAATAAAGTTCTTATAAAGAAGATGAGCAAATGATCAAAACGATCATAATAAGGAGGCAAGTGATCTAGAAGATCACATAACATAATACTTCATAAAATCTCAGGAGAGATTCAGGTACCTGAAAATATGAATAAAGAGATCTCTATGTCATGTCTTTATGAAAAAAAATATTGGAACCGGTATAAAATGTTCGTAGAGGACATCAATCATAGCGCTAAGTATAGATGAGGATCTTAAGTCTGTCGAATACAGATACAAAATATTGGCCAAATGAAAGAGAAATAATTCGAATAGAATTTGTTCATATGAAAGACATGTAGTTTTGAACATGTAGTTCAGATACTATAAGGTCAATGGTATGTGCAATCAGTTTTCAATATCTTATTTGTCTAGCATGACATGAAAACTTGATATGCATCTAATTAAAGTCTATTATTGACTTATATGACTTAACTCATATGACAATCCTTGAAGCTGGATTTAAATCGCTTAAAGTATATACAATTCTTGGTCCTGAAGTACCATATCCTAAATGCAATTTGTGCACATATGTATCTTGCTATAACTATAAGCATGATAATATGTTAGCAAGAGTTTTCACCCCTATGTGACGGTATTGAAATGATAATTCCAACAAGATCATATGAAGACAATACATCTATCAAGGATGATGATTTCAAGGTGAAACAAATTCGTTGAAGTCAATATGGCTGGTTTGTTAATCAAATATCTACCAACGATCTTTTGAAGATAGTGCACAAGATTGGAATGCGAAAGCTCGATGATATGTTAATTGATGGTCTCATCAGGGGGAGTTAATACGCATTGCACCCTTTTTCCCTTACAAGGTTTTGTCCCTCTGGGTTTTTCTTGTAAGGTTTTTAATAAGGCAACTAACAGGCGTATTTCTAAACATGTATACTCTTTTTCCTTCTCTAGATTTTTTTTCCCACTGGGTTTTATTTTAGTTAAGGTTTTAATGAGGCATATTATCGGGTGAATAGACATTAAAGGGGGAGTGTTATAAATATAATTTTATTTATGGTGAATGTCTATATTTTAGAGAGATCTTAGGGTTTATTACTTGGTGGCTATATCACTCTTTCCCTATAAATAGAGGGGCTCTATTCTATTGTAATTCATCTCAAATCAATAAGAATTCTCTCTCCCTATTTTTCTCTGCAATACTCTTCTTCTTTTATTATTTCATAACACTTATAGAATTTTATTAATTGCTCCCTCTGTTCCAATTTATGTGAACCTGTTTGACTGGGCACAAAGTTTAAGAAAAAATGAAGATTTATGGAATTTGTGGTCCTAAACAACTCAAAAAGGGGTCCACAGTATTTGTGTTGTTATAAAAGCTTTTCACCAAGGGTAGAATTGAGAATTTAAGCTAAATTATTTCCAAATTTAAAAAGGGTTCATTCTTTTTGGAACGAACCAAAAAGAAAATAGGTTCACATAAATTGAAACGGACGAAGTATACAATAAAGATTACTACGGTAAAAAGATGTACTAGACTATCCGAAGCTTTGTTGAACTTTCTTTCTTTTGGATCTTCTTTTCTGTAAGTTTTAATCATGCTTTTTCACGTGCACTTTGTCCCCTCTTATTTAATTTCTTGTGTTCTTTTCTTCTTTTTTCGGGACTTCTCACAGTAATCTTTTGTGAGATATTTCGAATTTTTTTTTTTTTGTTTCATTTCCTCAGATAGAAAAACGTAAAGAGAAAAGTGGTCATTTAAGACTAGCTAGCATAGCACTCTAGTGCTGCGGGTATTATTATATCATACTCTTTGTTGACTTGGTTTTTACCTAACTTCTCATTTATTAATTTTATAAAATAATTTAAATCCTCGATTTAAAAATCTTGTAACTTGTAAGTCCTGCAATCCTAATTAATGAGAAGAAAATTAAACAATTCAATCCTTAAGCATGTCTAAATTAATCTTGTTCCTGCTCACTACAGTGCTTCTTTTGGGTAATCTAACCTTTGTTAAAAAAACCTCTACTCTCCAAAAATCTACCGTGGGAGAGTAATAAACTTCAATAAACGTGGCCACCATGCTCTACTTACCGACATGGATGATGATAATGACCGTGGGTGGATGAAACAGTTTGTCATTATTGCAACCAGAGACATCATCCCGGCCTCAACTCCATCTTTTCCCGAATCATGGAATCGCTCACGTAAGTTTGTAATCTCTCTTTCTTCGCAAAAAGGCCATTCCCTATCATTGCTAACCCTTTTGTTTTTGTTATTTAAGCTATTCAGTGGACACCACCAAGGGTTGAAAGCCTGGACCAATGGGTTCAAAAGATTTTGAGTATTACTATGCCAGAGACCTGTCAGTGGAAGGAGTTGCTCCCTAAATACGGGTAGAAGGCCAAGAACCACGGTAAACTAATTCTTTCTACTTTCCGTATATGTAGGTACATAAGAAAACTTGCTAATTATACCTTTTTGTTTGACTCAGGACTGTCGCAGGGTTCTATTACCTGCCCTGAAGTCGAGGTTTTGGCTGATCCCACGAAGGTTGTGAGGTTGTTGCAAGAGGCTCTCACTCGAAGCGGAGCCCTCAGATCTGCCTTCGGTGCATGTGCTTCTTCTCGGAGTCCCCGGCTAGAGAACAAGCAACCAAAAAGGCGACGTTCAATGGCATTTCAATCCCAATTTTAGTTGGTCTATTAATTAATGAGAACAAACAACATAAGAGAATTCGTAAAGAACTTTCTAGTTCTTTAATATTTACCCATGTGAATTCTCTTTTATTTTTGCACGTCATACTTAAATTGATATGGGTAAACCAATTATGCCAACTGAATAAATTATCAATATTGATAAACTTCAGGTTACACCATGATGTGTGCAATTATGAATAAACTCCAAGTTTATTATGATATGGGTTTTTATATCAATAAACTTCTCTTTATTGTGGCATTCTTTTGTTTGTGTAGTACAAACTGGAGAATAAAGCGGGTAGCTTTTCACATATATATTACCCCGCTACAAGTTGTAGTAATAGAAGATATTAAATCTTTNTGTTATTTAAGCTATTCAGTGGACACCACCAAGGGTTGAAAGCCTGGACCAATGGGTTCAAAAGATTTTGAGTATTACTATGCCAGAGACCTGTCAGTGGAAGGAGTTGCTCCCTAAATACGGGTAGAAGGCCAAGAACCACGGTAAACTAATTCTTTCTACTTTCCGTATATGTAGGTACATAAGAAAACTTGCTAATTATACCTTTTTGTTTGACTCAGGACTGTCGCAGGGTTCTATTACCTGCCCTGAAGTCGAGGTTTTGGCTGATCCCACGAAGGTTGTGAGGTTGTTGCAAGAGGCTCTCACTCGAAGCGGAGCCCTCAGATCTGCCTTCGGTGCATGTGCTTCTTCTCGGAGTCCCCGGCTAGAGAACAAGCAACCAAAAAGGCGACGTTCTTCCTCGATTCGGGATAAAAATTAGAAATTAAAGAAGGCCACACCTGAGCCAACCGGAGCCACTATGGTCATTAATGATGACAGGGAAGCTAGTAATGATGAGGCTTCCCTCCAACGGAGACAATGATCTTCATCAGCTCGACATAATGCTCGACCTGGAGAGCTTAGAACCCCAACCGAAGGCGAGGTCCGAGCGTTTTCGGAAGAAATGAATATAGTAGAGAATGTCGATTCTTGCTTTCTAGTCCCAGTTGCTATCTTTGGTCCTGTGAGGTCGGAAGCCGGGCCTCTTCTGCCTTTGGTTGATGAACAACCAATAATCAACACTGCCCCTATTGCAACTGCTTCTCTACCCACAATACCAACAACTTCATGCCCCTCTACACCGGCTACACCTTCGTAATCAGCATCCACTGCACCTCCTTCACCGGCCACAAATGCACGAATAGAGGACGTTTCTCCTCCCCAGTCCCATGTCCACGTGAACTTGGGGCACAACTACTCACCCCCATCTCCAGATCCCTGAGGGAGAGGGAGTATCACTTTCTCAGTTTCAACGGAGTGCCATCTGTTATCCAGGCCGGTGGAGCTTGCCAACTATCTGAAGCCGCTGGCTTCAGATAAAAGATAAGAAGAAAATGCATTCCCTTCAGGGGAGTGTATGCTGAATAATGCCATGTACAATGCGGCAACGATACCGTACTTGTTGTCTCACTGCTTGTTTTTATTCATCCGTTATAGTAAGGTTTTTGACTTTGATATACGTTTTGTACACCAACTTCCTTGCTTTCGAGGGCATTCAGATGTTTATCCTCGATAAAGAAGGACTATGTCCGATCGGGATCAGCTATTGGCCGAGATGGACTAAATTGTTACTCGCCTCCCAGTGCTGGAAGAAAAATCTACTAAGACGAGTGAACTAGAGGCTCGATTGCAGCAAAGCGAGCAGGAAGTGAAGGCCATTATCCAAGAAGTCGCTCAGCTAAATATACAGTTTCAAGAAGCTAAGGCTAAATAGGCTAAGGTCCAAGATGTTGTGCTCGAGGCTATTGAGCGCTAGTCTACCTCTATTGAATGAGTGAATATCTTGGAGGCAGCCTTGAACACGAAGCCGAAGAGGCTGCTGCTGCCAAGGAGAAGCGAGCCCGGAAGGAAGAAAGGTATAAGAAGATCACGGAGCAAAACTGGGTTCACATATCAACAATCTGTGATCTTAATTTTAGCCTTGGCGCCACAGGATCCGAGCGGGATGTCCTTTTACCCGAGGTTGACACACATAAGGCAAAGCTCAAACACCAAGGGGATTCCCTCATTTTTGAAAAGACATACTCTATGTACCATATGGGACGGAAAACCTTGGAGGAGGCCAAAGCAAACGTCATTATAGTACCGACGCAGCTGACTCTTCTAGTACCGGTTTTGAGTATTCGGGAATCGAGGAGGAACTTGAAGAGAATTCTGATGAATGCCAAGATCCTTTATTAGCGGCAGATCCACCCACTTCTCCCGGGAGGGGGGGGGGAGATGCTTCTCTTTCACCGAGTTCCGATGGCGATAACGTTTAAATATTTCCTTTTTTCTTTTGTTGTTTTCCTTTTGAACTTTTGTACTTATGTTGTACGGTATGTTGATAACTAAAGAAGAATTTTTGTTTAAGTATTTTGCAAAGTTTATCATTTATCATCGAATTAGATAAGGCTTCGGGTGTATTTTCTTCCAGTAGCTTTTGGGTTCCGGGCATAAATTCTTCCAGAACCAAGCCTTTACTATGAGAGTTTCATAAGGGAGGGCCCTCTTATGTTTAAGGTGCTCTTGATGAGGACATCTCATGTTCATTTCGGCATAAGCATTTGAAGTTTTTAGTTAACTTTCAAGTGATAAAATCAGTTCATCGTTTGGACAAGAAACAAGATAAAAATAAAAAAACTTTATTTTATTCCTTCTATCTTAAAAAGTACATAAGCATTCATTTCCTAAAAAAAGAAATTGTCAATACATGTGACTAACTTGTACAACATTTTTCTACGGGGATAGTTGTGCAGTCACCGGTCCCGATAAGATGTTATAGTTTCTGGGTCTCGTAGTCCTGGTTTTCTTAGCAATCATGTTTCTGTATTCTCATACTATTCTCCCCAGTGTTCGAATGCGAAGTATGCGAATTGGAACAATGGAAGTCTTGCTCCTTTAAGGAAAAACACTTGTGAACGGTTGGATAATCTTTGGTTCAATGGCAAGCTTTGTTTCCTGTTATGAACTTTGCCATCGAGCCAACATTATCTAACCATCCCGTAATGGCTTGTTGTTTCAATGACTTGTCATTTAAAGGTCTTAACTTTGTTGATGATATTTCCTTCGTAGTATTCTTTTTGTTGTTGCCTCGTCAAAAACCTTGTTAGTAAAACCCAATAGGGAAAAAAACTGGTCGAAGAGAAAAAGAGTGCAGCATATACTTTTAGTGTAGGCACGATCCATCAGCAATAATACCTTTTGAGGTGAGTAATGTTCTAATTACTAGGAGATTTGACTCCATCTTAGTTCTCCAGGTCTTATGACCCTTTACTGCTGACAACTGAAACCCAGTAGGGGCCTTTCCATGCCGGGCCCAACTTCTCAGTGTTGATTTCCCGAGTGTTCTGAGTCACTTTACTTAAAACTAAGTCTCTTACTTTAAAGTAGTGGAGATTGGTCCTCTGGTTATAGAACCTTTCCATCCTCTGTTGTTAAGCCATCATCCTTACGTGTGCCAAGTCCCTCCGTTCGTCGAGTAGTTCCAGCTTTACCAGCAATGCCTCACTATTTGCTTCTCATCTGTTCAGAAGAACCATAAGGTTGCTTCTCCTACTTCCACCAGGATAAGAGCTTCTGCACCATATACGAGAGAGAAAGGTGTCCCCCCGTGCTTGACTTTACTGTCGTACGGTACGCCCATACCACGCCCGGTAACTCTTCGGGCCACTTGACGTTAGTTGTCTCTAACCTCTTTTTGAGATTTTAAATAATCACCTTATTGGTTGATTTTGCCTGCCCATTAGCGATCGGATGGTGGTGAGTATATAATTCTTTTGATTTTCTGATCTTCAAGAAATTTGTGACATTAAACCCTATGAACTGTGGCCCATTATCACAAGCAAATTCTTTTGGTATTCCAAACCGACAAATTATGTTTTCCCATAGGAAGTCGACTACTTCGCGCTCGTCGATCTTTTGGTAAGGACCTACTTCAAACCATTTAGTGAAGTAATCAGTTAAAATTAAAATGAATCTTAACTTTTCGGACCCGGTGGTAGCGGCCCAACTATATCCATCCCCCATTTCATGAATAGCCATGCGACAGTACCAAATACAAGAGTTCCACCGATTGGTGTACCAATTGTGCATGGCGTTAACACTTGTCGCATTTCTGAACGAACGCATTTGCCTCCCTTAGGATTTCCCCCGAAGGCGTGATTAGGACTACCCCAAGACCGAACCCTTTCACATTGGAAGCTCCATCTGTGAACAAGGTCCAAACTTCTCATGTCGTTTCCAACACCATTTCCGCTTCTTTAGCAGCCCAGGATAATAACCCGAGACTGAAATCGGCCAAAATGTTGGCCAAAACTAATGATTTGATGGCAGTCCTAGGCTTATGCTCAATATCAAATTCACTAATTTCAAATGCCCATTTGGCCAACCGTCCTGACAACTCAGGCTTGTGAAGAACATTCCACAAGGGAAAGCTTGTCACAACGGCTATCAGATGGCACTAAAAATAGGGCCTAAGCTTTCAAGAGGTGACTACGAGAGGTAAGGCCAATTTTTCGAGGTGTGGATAACGAGTCTCCACTCCCGACAAAATTTTACTAACACAATAGACAAGAAATTATGTACCTTTATCCTCCCGGACTAAAATAGCACTTACCGCTACTTTCGAGACCGCCAGGTATATCAGCAATTATTCTCCTTCCCCCGGTTTTGGTAGTAGCGGGGGGCTTGATAGATAATGTTTCAGGTCTTTTAAGGCCCGTTGACATTCTAGAGTCTATTCGAAGTTGTTCTTCTTCTTCAGAAGAGAGAAGAAGTGGTGACAATTTTTCGAGGATCGAGAGATGAACCTGCTTATATCGGCCAATCTTCCGGTTAGCCTTTAAACTTCTTTTATGCTTGTTAGCTAGTTTAGTATGTCCTCGATGGCTTTGATCTTATTGGGATTTACCTCGATTCCCTTTTGTGAAATCAAGAACGCAAAAACTTACCGGAGCCGACCCCAAACGCGAATTTCTCCGGATTGAGCTTCATGTTGTGCTTCCTCAAGATTTCAAAGGTTTCCTGGAGGTGCTTTAAATGAATACCTACATTCAAAAACTTGAACAACATGTCATCTATAAGCACTTCCATTGTTTTACCTATTTTCTTCTCGAACATCTTGTTCACGAGCCTCTGATAAGCGCTCCGGTGTTTTAAGCCAAATATATGTGCCAAAGTTTGTTATGAACGAAGTCTTTTCCTGATCCTCTGGTTTTATCTTAATTTGGTTATACCTAGAATAGGCATCGAGGAAAACCATTAACTCGTGCCCGGCCGCTGCATCAATCATTTGATCAATGTTTGGCAATGTGAACGAGTCTTTTAGGCACGCTTTATTCAAGTCTTTATAATCTATGCACATTCAAAACTTGTTATTCTTTTTTGAAACTACAACTACATTAGCTAGCCATTAGGGATACTTTACCTCCCGGATTTAACCAATGTTACCGATACCTTTATCTTCTTTGCCGCTGAGAAGGTTGCACCATTGATTTCATTCCCTCCGAAAATCATATTGATAGTCAACTAAGGAGGGTCTTCTCCTGCCTTTGGAGGTTCTGCGTGGTCCCGGCTTCAGCCTTAATTGTTCTCAGCTCGGTCGCATAAGAATTGCCTGAGATGGCCATTCTTCAACAGTGTTGCCACCTCCTCGCGTAGGTGCCGACAATCCCAAGTTCTGTGGCCGTGAGTCCCATGATATTCACAGCATAAATTACGATCTCTCTGACTGGGATCGAATCTGATTGGCTTCAGAAATCGAGCCTCGTTGATATTCCTTATTGTCGATACCAGCTCCACTATGCTGATGTTGAAATTATAATTTGACAACCTGGGATAAGTGGAATCCTGAATACCCGATACCTCTTTGTCTTGCAAAGATCTGTTGTTTCGACCGCGATCAGTTCTTCTTTCGGGAGCAAACCTATCCGGCGAAAAAAACCCTTTATTTTCGCGCCTGTCGGCTTTCTCGTAAGGCAAACAACGGCTCTTAGAAGATCGCCCATCTACATCAAAATCATCCTTGAACTTCTCCCAGTTCTTGTCTCGGTCTCGTCCTTTGATTAATGCCAGGAACCCGAGATGATCATCTTCTATCCTTATCTTCGATTTATAGTGGTTATGGACATCCGCCCATGTGGTTGCTTGGAACTCGATCAGGCTTTCCTTCAACTTTCAGGAGGCGTCGGAGCTCCTCGGGTTCAAACCTTTTGTGAATACCTCCGTTACCCACTTGTCTGGTATGACCGGTAGCAGCATCCTCTCTTTCTGGAACCTAGTAATGAACTCTCGCAGCAATTTAGACTCTTGTTGTGCTATACTAAATATGTCCGCCTTCCGGGCTTGGTCCTTTCTAGCCCCAGCATGGGCCTTTATGAATGAATCTGCGAGCATTTCAAAAGCATCAACTGAATGTTCAAGCAGAAGCAAATACCATGTCAAGGCCCCCTTCGTGAGGGTTTCTCCAAAATTTTCAGCAAAAGTAACTCAATCTCAGGTTGAGCCAAGTCGTTTCCTTTCACCTCTATTGTGTAAGTTGTGATGTGCTCCTGAGAATCTGAAGTCCTATCGTACTTTGGTACGTCCGACATTTTTAACCGTTTTGAAATTAATTCTGGCGCTTAAACGGTAACTGGGTGTATTTCTTCGAATTTGGGCCTTTCAAAACTGGCGGTGCCCCTGGAATATGGTCCATTCGGACGTGAAACTCCTTCACGTTCTGATACATTCGCTCGTTTATCTCCCTCATGAATCTCATGAGTTCGATTTTAAAAGGATCATTATTGTTGTAGTTACCGGACCCGCTACTAGTTCCCCCGGCTCCGTCGAACCCGACCTCACCCCTCGGGGTGTTATTATCAACTCTTTGAGCCGCATGATTTCCAGGAGCGCCGGGAGGAACTGGGCCTCTTCTGTTTGCGTTGTTGGAAGCCCCCGATAATGCCTGATTTAGATTCGTCATGACCTAGTTCTGCCTTGAAAGATGGCCCATGATGGCTTTTTGTTGCTCTCTCAATATCCTTTCCATTTTTGTAACTTGTTCGGTCCCCGCATCATTTGGAGTTAGTTCCCACACATGTCGGGGATATTGTCCGCCATGGACCGTAGTCGTCACGTCCCCCTCATTGCAGGTGTCATTGATTGAATCCTCATGTTGAGGCAGATTTTCATGTGCCTCAACGTTGTGTGCGATGTTGACATCGTTAGCTGCCATTTTCGATTTTTGCTAAGAACAAAGAATCAAAATAGTTAGTAATAGATTCAAGGATCAACTCAATTGCGCAAATGTCTAAGCCCCAACGGTGGGCGCCAAACGTTTTACCCATAAAATGGTACAATTGAATTTGTTACGTGGTTTATAGACAAACGAACTGATTTGATCAAAAATAGTAAATACGTTAGATTAAAAATAAGACTTAGCATTGAAACCAAATGAAATGGCAATTGGGGCTCCGGGAGCGATGCTTCCGAGGAACAAAATAAGAACAATATAAAACAGAAAGTAAATTTGTATTATTTAGCTTGAGAATAGAATGCAACATAAGTTTTGCTTAAGATTTTTTTCCTCCACAATGGTTGTTGAAGCTACTATTTATAGTTATACCTAGAAAACAAGATCCTAGGATCAAGCCCCTCTTAAATGACAATAAAGGGGGCATTGATGAGTATGTAACGGTATGCTATAAATGCAAATATTCTCTGAAAGTGCTGCTTATTTAATGCCAGAAAATATTCTTTATTAAGTGACTTTAGATGACAAACATTCGATTTGCTCACATTGATCGTGCTCCCTTCGGAGTTCATCCAATACCAAGGGTAGATGTTGCTTCCGGTAGTGACTGTTACTTGATTCGTCTTCCGCCTGTCTTCTGTTCCACTTCTCTCCCTATTATTCGATCATTTAGCTAGAGTTTGGCCATACATTCCCAAATTTATTTTGAAAAATCTTATTTGGTTGAAGTTTGGTTTGAAGATGAAAATGTGTTTGGACATCAGTTTTCAAAACATATTTCCCAAATTTATTTTGGAAAAATATGAAACATGACTTGTACCCACAAGTTCTAAAAACTATCACAAATACTCAACAGTACCATTATCAATAACATTCATTATATTATCGCAAGCCATAGTCCTGAACATAAATAAATTTGGTACAAAATTATCATTTTTATAATGAACTACATACACTATCATATGACCGAGAAGATGAAGCAGCATTGTTACAAAATAATAAATGGTGGGCTCTTTTATAAAATACAAAAATTTGGGGCAATTTTTAAAAAATATAATATTGATACTTTGGCCCAAAATCAACTATTGAGCTGGTTTTGGGATTTGAGGTTTTGCCAAAATGTAGACAAAATCTATGGTCAAACATGTGTTTGCCAAATAAAATTTAAATTTATTTTGACAAAATCTATAGCCAAACGGGTCCTTAATATAAGCCAATTTTACCCTATGCACATTTGCCATTTTCTCCTTTGGGGAGCATCTCAATTCTCATGTACCGTTTGGTCGCTAATTTGGGAATACCAGGTGCTGGTCCACATGGACCCCTACGGATCTCTAGAAGTTTTATTCTTATTATTATCCTTTATGTTGTCCCAAATTACACCCAATGTCACCCATTTTATAACCTGGTGCTTGTTTATTTTATTTTTGACCGGCTACTTTATTTGAAAAAAGAACTCTACTTTTATAAAATTACTTACAGAGTGATAGCTGCAACATGATTGTCTCATAAGCTAACTAATCGGGAAGTGTTAATCTTAAACTGCTTGCATTTTGCAAAATTGAGTTGTCTTGTTGTGGATTATTGGGTCTACCTTTACCAGCGAAATCGACGATTCAAATTTCACTTCTGATGGTTTTGTTTTCGGCACAAAGAATAGATATATATGTGAAAATCAGTAAAAATTTTAAAAAAAATATATTTTGAATTTATAATTTTAAAAATATAGCGGATTAATGATAAAAGACTAAATTAACACGTCAAATGTAAATTCAAAATACACTAATTCATAATAGTGCACCCATCTTGAAATCCTGTGCAGAAACCCACCTTGGTTCTTAAATACCTCTCTAATATTTCTATAGCAAAGACAGAGTCCTGAGTCCTTGACCTTACCAGTCCTTATTTATAACCACTTTCTATTTCACATTTTTTCAAACCTGTCTCCACTTCTCCAATCTTTTTTCTCCCTGCAAACCAAACAAGTAAAATAAAAAATGGACTCTGCACCAAAAAGAAGACGGCCCTGTTTTGTTGACAGAAACGATGGCCTTGCCTCTTTAACTGAAATGGAAACTGGTCTTTTAGCAAACCACCAGCACAATCACAACCCATTGATTTCACAAAGGATGAGTAGTTTGAAGAATCTTTCTTCCATTTCATCTCCAAGATTAGCCAGTAGGAGAAGGTTTTATGAAACTAGATATGAAGAACCACAACCCCATTTCTTGGAAGCTTGTTTTCATTGCAAGAAACAACTTGGCAGTAACAAAGACATCTTCATGTACTGGTTAGTTTTGTTGTTCATTCTTTTTCAAGTTTCTAATCAAATACACATATTTGTTACTTTTCTTTTCACACTTTTCATTATATTGATAAATTGTTTGTAGCGAGTAGGGGTGACAAAATGGTTAAAAGAACACAGTTAACCACCCATATTATCCACTAAAAAATGGGTTGGATAATGAACTTTTAAAAAACGGGTCAAATATGGATAAAAACCATATTATCCATTTAGAAAATGGATAACCAATGGGTAACCAATGGATAACTAATAGGTCTAACTTTTATATTTGTAAATCCTCAAATTGGGGTTCCTCAAGTTAGAGAGACTAAGAATTCTCCCAAAAGTGATCATATGCAAGAAGTAACTATATTATCCGTCGGTTAACCCGTTTTTTATTCTTATTAAATATGACTCAGGTCGGATAATTTATCCGTTTTTTTATTACATATTTTCGACCCGAACCATATCCGACCCGACCCGCCCGTTTGCCACTCCTAGTAGTGAGTGTGGATTAGTAAATTAGTGGTTAAGCTTTTATTACTATTTGGCCATCTAAAAGAGTGCAAGATTTTGATTATTCTCTAATGGTTTGATGCAGAGGAGACACTCCATTCTGTAGTGAAGAGTGCAGGCAAGAACAGATAGAAATGGATGAATCCAAGGAGAAAAAATTGAATCTTTCAGCATCTGACCGAAACCAAAATGTTGCTATTTTGGACTCAAAACACATAAATAGGTGGAAAAAAAAAAGGTAACAAAAATATATATAGCGCCAGAAATAGTGGCGCTATATATAAACGGTAACAGCACCGTTAAATATATAGCGCCACTATTTCTGGCGTTATACACTGTCAGAGTGATATAGCGCCACTATTTCTGGCGTTATACACTGACAGTGATATAGCGCCAGAAATAGTGGCGTTATATCCCTCCCCAAAAACTCTCCATCTTCTTCCCCCGTCTTCTTCCTCCATTATTCTAATCCCCCTCCCTAAAATTGGTCCCCTATGTCCCCACTAAAAAAAAAAAAAAATTGGGTCCCCGGCAATAAAACTTGAAAGACTAGGTCCACACCCGAGTAGAGCTTTCTGTATGTTGATTCACGGCTTTCGAGTCAAATTTTTCGATCTTAGTTTTGCTTTCCCGAAAATTCTAAATCGAGGTATTTCGATTTATTTTAAGTTGAAACTTTTATAATAATGCATATTATTTGATTTGTATGTGTTCTATTTCGGTTGGTGGTTTTATTTTCGAAATTAGCATCTTAAATTTATCCGGATTTAATTTTACTATTTTATATAAAAATATAAATTTGTCAAATAAATTTGTCTGTTAATATTCTCATTTATATATATGTGCTTTCATGCCGTTTTGTGTTTTATTTGCAATTAAATTTATTTGTTATTTATGTTTAGTTTAGATTATTTTTTAGCGTAGTAAAATCTAGACCTTTTTAGCGTAGTAAAACGTAGACCCTTTCATGTGTAGTATTTTAGCTTAGAATTCCTTTTGTTTTAGTATCTATTACTGGTATTTCGATCCTCAAAATATGGAGCCCGGAATCCATACGTAAGTAATTTGTACAATTAGGTTATTAAAAAATATAAATTTAAATTATAAGAAAATACATAATTATTAATGATAATTTTGTGCCACTGGGCCTCAAAATATCGAGCCCGGAACCCATACGTAAGTAATTTGTACAATTAAGTTATTAAAAAAATATGAATTTAAATTGTAAAAAAATACATAATTATTAATGATAATTTGGTGCCACTGGGCCTCAAAATATCGAGCCCGGAACCCATACGTAAGTAATTTGTACAATTAAGTTATTAAAAAATATGAATTTAAATTGTAAAAAAATACATAATTATTAATGATAATTTGGTGCCACTGGGCCTCAAAATATCGAGCCCGGAACCCATACGTAAGTAATTTGTACAATTAAGTTATTAAAAAATATGAATTTAAATTATAAGAAAATACATAATTATTAATGATAATTTGATGCCACTGGGCCTCAAAATATCGAGTCCGGAACCCATACGTAAGTAATTTGTACAATTAAGTTATTAAAAAATATGAATTTAAATTATAAAAAAATACATAATTATTAATGATAATTTCGTGCCACTGGGCCTCAAAATATCGAGCCCGGAACCCATACGTAAGTAATTTGTACAATTAAGTTATTAAAAAATATGAATTTAAATTATAAAAAAAATACATAATTATTAATGATAATTTGGTGCCACTGGGCCTCAAAATATCGAGCCCGGAACTCATACGCAAGTAATTTATACAATTAAGTTATTAAAAAATATGAATTTCAATTATAAAAAAAATACATAACTATTAATGATAATTTTGTACAATTAAGTTATTAAAAATTATGATTTTACAGTTGACGACATGGATGCGCCTATACATCCCGGCCCTCGGACGTCGGATCTATTAGCCCTACAGCCCCAGCATAGATCCGAGTATATCTGGGAGGGACAGTTGCTTACTACGACGTTTCGGGCCAGGAGAGTGGATCTACTATGGGAGTTTTTGAGTCCTCCCCGCGTTCTACATCCCCGCGTGGTCCATCACTTGGAGGAGATGGGATTTTATAGGATTATTAGGATTGGTCGGATACAGCTTGACTATGCTTTGATCACGGCCATGATTAAGCGATGGCGACCGGAGACGCACACTTTCCATCTTCCCATTGGCGAGGCCACCATCACACTCCAGGACGCAGAGATTTTATATGGCCTGTCCGCTGATGGCTTGCCTGTTTTACTCCCTACGACCATGAGATATTATCCGCGGGAGGCATATTGGGATATGCTGCACATGCTCACTGGTTTCATGTCGGAGGGCCAGGAGGTAGCGTCTGGGGTCAGTCGCATACAGTTAGTCCCCATTAGAGAACACCTGGTGCAGCTCCACGATACTATCACCGACGAGTCAGCGGAGGTGGATGTGCAGCGATACACGAGGCTGTTGCTGCTCCTTCTATTTGGGGGGGGTCTTGTTCCCGAACACTTCGGGGAACCTAGTGAGCCTCCGTTTTCTGCATCATATCACCCGGTTCGAGGATACAGCCAGCTACAGCTGGGGTGGTGCTGTCCTCTCATTTTTGTACAGGCAGATGTGTCGGGCTTCCATGGGCACACAGAGAGACATTTGTGGCTTCCTGCCGCTTCTACAGGTGACAACATATTCAACGAATATGTCCGTTAGTTACAATTCTACGTAGTTATAGTTTATCTGACACTATACATCAACTTTCTATGTTAGATTTGGGTCTATGAGCGATTTTTGCAGCTTCGGCCACCTCTACCACAGCTACCGGCTAATGTAGACATTCTGAATCTCCCTCTAGCTTGTAGGTGGGTTATGCGTCGTAGACTTGAACGAGAGTATGATGCCCATCATAATCTCCCCCGCATCAGGGATGTCTTGGATTTGCTGGAGGAC
>NC_031994.1:93422707-93468948 GCF_001879085.1 Nicotiana attenuata | reverse complement strand
AAAAAAAGGATATAACGCCACTATTTCTGGCGCTATATCACTGTCAGTGTATAACGCCAGAAATAATGGCGTTATATCACTCACAGTGTATAACGCCAGAAATAGTGGCGCTATATATTAACGGTGCTGTTACCGTTTATATATAGCGCCACTATTTCTGGCGCTATATATATTTTTGTTAGTTTTTTTTTTTACACCTATTTATATGTTTTGAATCCAAAATAGCAACATTTTGGTTTCGGACTCTTTAAGTTACTCGTATATCGGAATCCTGTTCGGACAGCTAAATTTGTCTCCTTTCCCTTTTGGCATTTTCTTGATTCTATCTTGTCAACTCAGAGAACTTAACCCCATATAGCGAGGATTTTCATTTTAAAAATTGGTTGTATTTCTTCCGGATTGTGGCAACTTCTATTAGCTTCTCCTTCCAGAGACTTAAAAGAATACACCTCTATTTAGGGATAAGGATCTAGAAGAAAGGAATATATTGTAGATACTTGATCTGTCTCACTAACTCCTCAAAGTGATTGCTAACTACATCATTTGTCATGAGCGGACGCGGGACAAAGAAAGAATAATAAAACGAAAGAGATTGATGTGTAATTAGTTGATTGGACTTTCTTTGTGAGTAACTAAATTGGTGATAAAACTGTATTGGCTGTGTGTACTTAAATCATGCATTATGGGACGTTGAACACATCATACCTACTTCTTCCTGTCACTTTTATTTGTTCACTATATTAAAAATATATTTTCACTTTTATTTGTTCACTATATTAAATCAAGAGAAAGATAATCTTTTTTTTTTTTCCTGTTATACTCTTATCATTAACTACTTATTCCTCAAATTATTTCCCAAGACTTTAGGAAATGCTATCATTATTATTGGTAAAATTATAAAATATGTACTTCATTTATTGCAAAGTCAAAACAACTAAAAGTGAACGAAGTACATGCTTAAAATACCTTTGAACGGATGCGGAAGAGTTTGTGTTGTAAAAACTAAGGTAAACAATTGCGGTCATTGCGTCTAGTGGATTTCTTTTTATCTTGTTATTCTTTTGAGCTTATTTTTCCTTTTTGAGAACCAAAGTCAGGGGACGTACATTTTACCAGATTAAAACTATTAGAAACTGTTTATGAGTATCTAATTTTACCAAATCAATTAGGATTCCTTTAAACAACAAAGTAGGAGTGGTTGATAACGCAAATGCATTTTTAAACAAAGATGCCACCTTTTATATCACGCGTCACAAAATTGATTTAAGTATTAGCTTTTCCTTTATCCGTTGTCACCAAAGGACGATTTAAATATTAGCCACTTACGTTTTTGCTATGTAATCACACCACACATACGAATGACAAAATGTACTGTCCAAAAGTTGTATAGGAATTTGATTCTTTTTCCTCGCAAAGTTAATTAAAGGGAGAAAATAATTTTCATAATTATGATACACTGGTGCCTAAGGTTGCAGATTCTCGAGGATATGGCCCTTGATAGGAAGTTGTGGAGGTCGAGCATTAGGGTTGTAGGTTAGGAGATAGGAGGCTAGTATGACATTGTTTTGTTTTAGGCTGCTAGTGGCTCCAGTTGTGTCCTTAATACTTCATTAGAGTTGTAGGTTAGGCTGTAGTATGTTAGTGACTCTTGTTGTGTCCATATTCCCTTGCGTCTGTAGTACTGTGTCATTATTACTGCTTAGTGTTATTATATTTCTCTCTATTTTTTAGTTATTATGTTGCTGGTGTTATCTTCTGGATTCCTTTGCTGTTACTGATACACTGTCTTTTTTCTTTTTCTTGTGCCAAGGGTCTATAAGAAACAACCTCTCTATTCATCCAGAGTAGGGGTAAGGGGTCTGCGTACACACCACTCTCCTCAGACCCCACTTGTGAGATTTCAGTGGGTTGTTGTATTTTAACCAAATATGTAATTCAGGCAAATGGAAGTTGACTAAATCAATGAGTCTCTTTGTGTTTTTGCTAAAAAGTTAAAACGAAAAGCAAAGAAAATTTCTTCGCCCTCCCGGCTTTTACTGTTCCCAATCCTATAATATGGCGGACACGCAAACTAGCAGAGAAACTACCCATCTTATATTGCTATTTTCTCCTTCCAATTAAAGGTAAATATCCAATTCACAAATATAATAAACAAACATTCCTCTGATTATTTGGAGAGAAGACTAGAAGTACTCTATAGCTGAAAACAAGCTCAACTTCTATCCAAGAAAACACACAAGTAAGAGAAGAATTCAGAAAGGCTTAGAGGGGTTGAATATGGATGTAAAGAAAATTGTGGTAATCGTAGAAGATGTGGAAATAGCAAAAACTGCACTCCAATGGACTCTTCACAATCTCTTACGATATGGGGATATACTCATCCTTTTACATGTTTTCCCTATCACAAAATCAAGGAGCAAGAAAAAGCTGAAGATTTTACGACTCAAAGGTTTTCAATTGGCTCTCTCCTTCTATGACCTCTGCAAAAAATTTCTCAATGTATGTTATTATTTTCGAGGTTAAATATAGTGGAGTAATAATTTTTATTTTCTTTTGTCTATGTTACTGATCCAATATATGATAGAAGGGTTGTGTTACAGACCAAGACAGAAATTGTGGTTACACAAGGGGATCAAGATGGTGGAAAGATTGCTGACGTGGTAAGGGAAATTGGTGTTTCTACTGTTGTTGCTGGACTTCATGATCAGAGCTTTCTTTACAGGTAGAATTCACGTCCTCTTAAATTTCTTGTTTTAAGTTTGTAATCTCCTGTTTTATTGTTCATTTTCCTCAGAAAGATTTATCTTTTCTTTTGATTGAGAGAACTTTTAGCATCATGGTTCATCTGCTTTTACATTTTGCAATCTTCTGTTAATAATTGATCAACAACAACTAAAACAAACTCAGTATAATCCCACATGCGGGGTTTGGAAAGGGTTGTATATATGCAGACCTTACTCCTATCCTGAAGTTATAGAGGTTGTTTCCAATAGACCTCGGCTCAAGGAAAGATAAAAAGAAAGCAGTAGCACAAACATTAACAACAACAAGATAATAAGATAACAAAGTGAAAGGAACAACACGTAGTAATAGAAATCTGATAATAATAGAATACCAGAGAAATCAATACTACTGGAACGGGAAAGAAATCCTCTCGAGTACCTACTTGTCTTCTACCTTAATTTTTGACCTCTACATCTTCCTATCAAGGGTCACGTCTTCTGTAAGTTAAAGCAACACAATAATTGATCAAATGATTAAATTAAAAATCCGGTAATAAAATTATCAAGTATAGAATTGAGAATGGATAGGAAGTTCCTAAAACCAAAGGCCCACAACAATAGTTGGTCAACTGCCACTTTTTTGTTGTAAATTAGCCTCGGGGGCTAAAATTACCCAATTCCAACCTCTCTTTCCCCCAATCTACTACATGAAGCATTAGATTGAACATGAAGCATCCAAACATAACAGCATAATTCTGCTGTCCTTAGATTAAAATGTACTCCCTCAACCGTCGTGGTTACTAAAAATAGGTGTCTCAAATTATTTGTCATTTTAAAAGTTCAAGACAAAATTGATTATTTTTTTCTTTTTTACCCTTAGTAATAGTTGTTCTTGAAGATGGAGATAAGACATAAATAGAATAAATATTCAATGAAAAGAGATTATATCTTATGACATAAATAAGGGTAGAATAGTCCTATCCCTTTACTAATTAATATTTATTAAGGGGCGTGTAAAAGAGAAATACGACACATAATATGAGACGGGGGAGTAGGACCTAAAGCATTCTTTGAACCACCTAAAATTTCCCTGACAAACTTTTCTAAAATTTGCACTATACTAAAAGCTCCCTTTATGTCTAAGGGGAGTCAACAATTCCTGAGGTAAGAATTTGATTCGTAAAATAGTGTTGAGTGGAACTAAAACAAATGTTCCTTTTATTTCATGCATAGGTTGGCCATGACCCACAACCACATTGCAAGAAATTTGAATTGCAAAGTAGTAGGCATCAAACAACCAACACCACCTATGGCCACAAAGACAAGAACCATTTCTTTTCATGATACTTCAACCAACATGGACTTCTCACAGATTGAAATTGATGCGCTGAGGTAAGAATTTGAATTAAGCATTATTCTTTAATTTCTGGACCCAAATCTCTTACCTGCTCCATATACAATATATAATACGTAGTAGACAATTCTCTACTTTAATTCCCATAGGTTCTAGAAGCAAGGAATAATGCAGAATAAACCAAGGATACTTTATCTTGTTTATAATTATGGTTTAAGCTTCTAAATTCGAAAAATTAGCCGAAAGAGGAGTAAATGTAAAGGGAATTTTACTAAATGGACTATGCTTTGTGATGTTAACATGAATAAATAAGGAAAATAATATAATAGCTGTTCAGAGAAGTGGTGAAGTATAGGATTTTCATTTCAGGCAAAGGGTATCAAGAATTAAATGATTTTGTTACCTGTCAACTTGACAACATATCTGGATAATATCCAATAACTCTGCTAGTTATAATCTAACTTCTGGAGTCTTTCCTTATGTATTTTCTCTTTAAAACCGCATATTAAAAGAACATGGAACATGTAACTTTGTCATTTGTAATTTAAAATTCATGTCACCTATACTCAAGTCACTTTTTGTGTGTAAGAGGACTAAATTGCTAATATGTAGTAGCATATGGTATAAATATAAAGAAAATGACCACAAAACTCCTGACTATTGAATTGTTTGTCATGTATACAGTGTCCCAGAAGTTAATCCACCAAAAATTCCGTACCAAGTTTGTCCAGATCCTCATTCTATCATTTGGAGATCAGGAAAATCAAGAAGATGGGAAACATGACATTAAATCAAGCAAATATTTGTCATTTCAATGGGGAATCCATGTATAATTTTTTCCACCATGTATTTTGTGATAGCAAAAATGACTATACATTTTTTGATTTGACACTTTGACCCACACAAAAGTTAAACAAAGAGAAAAAAATTGTTATACAAAATTCAACAAAACTGATGTCCGAAAGTGCAGGGGTGGTGAATTGTAATTTTTCTTTTCTTTTACCGGGTAATCGACTAATTTTCTTTCTAGTCGACTAGATTCTTGATGTGAGTGATGTAAACAAAATACATAAAAGTAAATTGCAGAAAATAAATGACACCGGATGTTTATACTGGTACAAATTTAGAATGAATCCTATGTCCAGTCCCCTTGGGTTGCAAGGGTGTTCTTTTACAAGTATTTGAAGTTTGTTGATACAGGTAGATTGGTGTTGTTATACACCAACAGCTTCGGCACTATATTAGTTCTTTCCTCGCTTCTCGATACAATGTCTCACCAGTAATTTCTCCCTCTTTCTTCTCTCCCTAGTCACACAGTGGATCTAGAATATACTACAATGCTTGTTTGGAGTAAAACAAAAAGATTGATAGTGGTTCAATCAAAGTATATTCTTCCTTTGCATCTCTTGTTATATATATATGATTTGAACTCCCGTCTTCTAGGCATGACAGATCCATAGATGGAGGGCAACCCAAGGGAGTTGATCCTCAGAATCAATCAAGAATGATTTCTTTCAAGAATAAGATAGAGCTTCCTTTACTGGTCTGTTGCTTCCGTGATTTTCTTTCCTCCGCAAGCCATTGTGATTGAATATTCTATGTGATGTGTGCGATTGAATATTCTCCGTAAATCTTCCACACAGATTGATTGATGAGCCTTCCGTAAATAGCTGGACCCAAATATTTGTTTTCTAAGAAACTCGTAATCACAGCATAATTGATTCCTTGATCTCAACTGGAATCTTGACTTGCATAATTGATTCCCTGATTCTTGCTTCCAGATCTTCACTGGAATCTTGACTTATCCGTTATCGATGCTCTTCCATTTCTTCCGACTTCCTTCTTTGGAATTGTTTTCCTTCAAATAGAAGTAAGTTATTTTCCATCATTAAAACATATATCCAACAATCTCCCCCTTTTTGATGATGACAAAATAACTTAATTCATTTTACTTTTCCGTTTATCGTTTCTTTAGTCGGCTCCCCCTCAACTTGCTGTTAGCTATTTTCGTGTCTTTAGTCGGCTCCCCCTCAACTTGCTATCAGGTATTTTAAGTTGGCTCCCCCCTTATCCTATTGCCCAGTAGTTGACTCTTATTCAGTCAATCGACTGAAACTTACTGATTGTTCCTGCAAGTTAGTGGTACCCTATACTCCCCCTTTGGCATCAATCAAAAAGAGAGCTAAGCAAGTTTAACTAATAGCAGATAAGATTACCAGATAGTAAGTTTAATTACATTCATCCAGATAGTATTCAAAAGCATGCAAGCAAAATAATATATCCAGAAAATCCAAAAGATTGTCTAAGCAGCCAACACAGATCATCGACGAAGAAAGTAGGTGAGGGTGTTGCAGATAGCTTCTTTGAGGTGATCAAAGCTTGAATTCATTGTGACTGAGATTCCATCAACACGATCATGAACTTCCTTGAAAGTTTTCACTGCCTTTTCTGTAATTTTTAGAACCATGACTCTCAGCTTGGACACGTCAGATCCTGTTTCCTTGGCAACTTTTTAGATATCGCCAACTGAGGACTGAGTGGTCTGGAGTAAATCTTTGATGGTAGTCAGCTTGTCATCAAGTGCAACTATCTTTGAAAGTAATTCTGGATTGTTGACACCAGCCTGAGAAGTATTTACCTTGGAACTGGAGGGAATCACTTTGGCTTCAATTTCCTACTTCTTTATCCAAGTACCACCCACAACAACATAACCCATGCTAACAAACGCTCTATTGTTATAACACTTGGAGAAAGACACATAGGGATAGTTTGAGAGAGGGATATTGAAGGCCTCGATGAGGTGAGTGATGACCATTCCGTAAGGGAGACTCGATGGATCTTCAGCACATTCAATCATACAATTGATTACTCAGGAGGACAATTTCACCTTGTGCTTGGTGAGAATGCAGTAGACCAAAAAGGTGTCCCTTTGAGATAAAGTAGTATAGGATCCCGTTCTGGGAAGAATGGTGGTGGCAACAGTGTGGGCAAGAATACGGGTTTCAAAATTGATGTCACTAGGTCCTAATTGATTTGGTAAAGGATCAGACAGGGAATCAGCAAGGCATTGTTTGGCTTGTTCAAACGACACTTCAAAATCATCAGGCCAGGAGTTTTTAAACAAAGTAGAGTAATTGGAACTTATACACTTAAATAGAGAATCAAAGGTAGATCAGTCTAGAACGATACGCTGACCCAGCACGAGTGATTCAATTTTATCATATTTTTTGAATGAATATTTGCATAAAACGTACAAACAAGATCTTCATACACTTTTGGGGGGTTAGAGTAAAGAAATTTTCCCATCCTTGAAAACTAAAGAAACCTTTTACCTTGCAATTTAGGGCTTTCATCTCTTCCAAGTTAACGATTCTTCCATGAGCAATTGATTTTCTCTTGAAAGTGACGAGCTTGTCTCTGTTGGGTGAATCCAGTAGTTCAACTTTGACTCCAACTCACTGTCCAAGTCTATCTTCACTTTTTTTGGGGTGTAATCTTCTACTCCTTCTTCCATGGGGCAGTCTCCAAGGGCCTTTTGGGTTCGAGCATCATTAGAGAGTTTTTCTTGAGAAGATGAGAAACCCTCGGAGTGGTCAGAGTCAATGGTAACTGGTTTTGATAGTTGAAAGGGAGTTTTCCCTTTGGACCGGGTGCTTTTGCGAGTAGAGGCAGACGAGTTTTTCGAAGCTTTATCCATTAAAGAATAGATTACACAGTGAGGGCTCAAAGAAGAGGATGACTTATAGAGATGAAGGGAGGCGTGAAAAGACGGAACTGAACCAACGTGAAAAGGAACAGACACGACTGATTGATTCAGTTTCCATCTTGATTTACCAAAAATGTGGAAATAAGCGCTAAAAATGAAGGCGCTTAATTAATGTAATAGGCAGTAATAATGAGATAAACGATACAAAAAGATTATTTTTACCAAAATAATTAAAACACGCCATCTTTGAAAAGTACCAAAATTTCAATGTCTTAATTTGAAAAGTAATAATGCCAAGTAAATCCCTAAAGTTTTGAAATCTGTCCTCTAGAAGGGGCGAAGTGAAAATATCAGCTAATTGATTTTGAGTACTAACAAATGATAATTCAATGTCACCCTTAAGAACATGGTCTCTAATAAAATGATGCTTGATATCTATATGCTTTGCCCTAGAATGTTGTACTTGATTTTTTGATAGTTAGATGGCACTAGAATTATCATTGAAAATTTTAACACGCTTAAAGGATAGATCATAGTCACTTAGTTGGTAGGTCATCCAAAGTAGTTGAGCACAACATTGTCCTACGGCAATGTATTCAGCCTTACTTGTAGATAATGCAACCTGTTTCTTACTGTTCCAGGAAATAAGCGATTTTTCAAGTTATTGACAAGTTCCACTTGTGCTATTCTTGTCATCTTTATCTCCTGCAAGATCTCCATCTGAAAAACCTTCAAGCTTAAAATTGTTAAGATGTGGATACCATAAACCATGTGATGTAGTCCCAATGAGATATCTAATAATTCATTTCACCACTGTTAAGTGCGACTCCTTAGGAGCTGCTGGAACCTTTCACATCTGCACACACTAAACATTATGTCAGGGCGACTGCAGTTAAGTAAAGTAGGGATCATTTCATTCCACGATATTTTGATTCATCCACTAGTTTTTCTTCCTCATCTTTGTCAAGAAATGTAGCTGGACTCATGGGAGTTCCAAGTGCCTTCGCATTGCTCATTCCAAGTTTTTGTATCAGCTCCTTCGCGTACTTTGTCTGACATATAAAGATACCTTCATCTAATTGATGAATTTGAAGTCCAAGAAAGAAAGTCAATTCTCCCATCATGCTCATTTCGAATTCACTTTATGTGAGAATTCCTTGCATAAGACATGATAGCACTTCCAAATATAATATCATCAACATAAATTTGAATAATTAGATTACTCGAAGATGACCTTTTGATATAGAGGTTAATATCAATCTTACCTCTTGAGAAGGCATGACTAACCAAAAATGAGCTTAGTCTTTCATACCAAGCTCGAGATGCTTGTTTTAGCCCATAGAGAGCCTTAGTCAAGTTAAACACATGGTAAGGAAACTATGAGTTTTCAACTCCAGGAGGTTGTTTAACATAGACCTCCTCATCAATAAAACAATTTAAAAATGCACTTTTTATATTTATTTGAAATAATTTAAAAGCTTTAAAGGAAGCATATGCTAGCAAAATACGAATTGATTCTAATCGTGCTACCGGAGCAAAAGTTTCATCATAGTCCACTCCTTCCTATTAAGAGTAGCCCTGAGCGGCTAGCCTTGCTTTATTTCAGACAACTTTAACTTCTTCATGCAGTTTGTTTCTGAATACCCATTTGGTTCCTATGATTGTTGCGTTTGCTGGCTTGGGCACCAATGTCGAAACTTAATTTTTGTCAAATTGACCAAGTTCTTCTTGCATAGCTTGTACTCGACTTGAGTCTTTCAAAGCTTCATCCACTTTATTTGGCTCTATTTGAGATATGAGTGCAATGTTAGCCTTTTTGTTTAGAGATCCTCTTGTTTTCATTCCATCAGTTGGATTTCCTATGATAAACTTTTGAGGATATTCAGGTTTGCTTCTCCATTTGTATGGTATTGCTTCAGTATGTTGTAGCCGACTCAGTCTGAGATTTAGCATGCTCACTGATATCTTCATTAGTCGACTGCGGGATTTCATTTCCACTGTCAGCAGATTCTTTTGGATTGATCCGTTCACTGATCTTTGATTGATTTTGAATGATCTCTTCATCACTTGCAAAATCTCCTTTCTCGGCCATAGAGTTTTTATCATCAAAGATAACATGAACTGATTCTTCTGTACATAAAGTACGCTTATTATAGATTCTAAAGGATCTACTATTATTAGAGTAACCGAGAAATATACCTTCATCACTTCTTGGATTAAACTTACCAATATTATCCTTAACATTATTGTGGACAAAACATTTGCTTCTAAAGGGATGAAAGTATTCAAGTTAGGTCTCTTACTTTTACATAGTTCATATGGAATTTTCTTCAGAATAGGTCAAATTAAGCACCTGTTAAGAATGTGACATGTTGTGCTGTCTGCTTCTGCCCAGAAGTAGTTTGGTAGGGAGCGTTCCAGTATCATGGCTCTATCCATATCCTGCAGGGTTCTATTTTTATGTTCAACCATTCCATCTTGCTGTGGTGACCCTGGTGCTGAGAAGTTATGAGTGTATCCTTGGTCATTACGAAATTCTTCGAATGATCTGATTTCAAATTCTCCTCCATAATCACTCTGAATAGTTGAGATAAGGTACCCCTTTTTTCTTTCTATCCTTTTGCAGAAGATCTTAAAGTTCTTTAGAGCTTTATCTTTGTGAGCCAGAAATATTACTCAATTAAAACGTGAGTAGTCATCAACAATAACAAAGGCATACCTTTTTCCTCCTACACTAGCAATTCTAGTAGGTCCAAACAAATCCATATGCAGTAGCTGAAGAGGTTTGATAGTGGAAACTATATTTTGGGTTAGAAAGAATTTCTAGTTTGCTTACCAAGCTGACATGCATCACATACATGATTTCTAGAGTAGTTTAGCTTAGGAAGATCAATGACTAAATCATGCTTGGATAGTTTGTCAATCAAATGCATGTTGGTATGACCAAGCTTTTTGTGCCAAAGCCGGGGATCATTAGTGATGGATGCTAGACAGATAAGACTTTCCAGACTATCAATGCAATCTAAAATGTAGACATTTCCATACCTCTTTCCTGGAAGGATGATCTTACCTGATTTGTATTCAATGGCACACCCAGTTTTCTTGACTTTCACTTCATATCCAAAATCACATAGTTGACTGATGCTTAGCAGATTGTAGTTTAGCCCATCTACAAGATAAAATTAAGTGATATCTCAGTTATTGTTAAAAGGAACAGTTCTGATATCGATATTTTTGCCTTTTGAGTCATCACCAAACTTAGACATTTCCTCCATTAATTTTGGTGACTTCTTTGAAGAGATTTTTGTCGCCCGTCATGTGACTGGAACACGTACTATCGAGATACCATTTTCCTTTTGACTTTTCCTGTGGTGTTAGTTCAAAGAAAGATTATTACCTTATTTTAGGTACCCAAGCTTGCTTGGGTCCTTGTTGGTTAGTTCTACTAGGATCAGGGCTGTTTTTAGGTTTCCAAATCCATCCTGAAACATTAGATTTACGAAATCTACAGAAGGAATATTTATGTCCAGCCTTGTTACAGTAATGGCATACATTGGTTGATCCAGTTTTTGATCTTCCACTGGTGTTAGTACTTGTGGACTCTGAACTGACAGGTCCTTTTCCAGTTGACTTGCAAGTCACTTGGTTAGACTCGACAGAACTGTGACTAGTGGATTTACACCTGCCATTAAGTTGCATTGCAATACCTTAACCTCATCTTGAAGAACGTCTCTTTCAATTTCACAAACTTCAAGTTTGAATTCCCAGTCCTTCTTTTCCCTATTGAGTCTCTTTAACTCACTTAGCGTTTTTTGAGACTATTTTGAGGTAAGATCAAGAATATCCTGCAATTCATACATCTATCACAGGTATAGGGTCGTACTTCACTTGTTTCACCTCGTGCCATGAAGCAATTTTCAGTATTTTCTTTACAGTCATCGTCTGATGCATCTCCATCAGTCTAGCAGCAAGAATATTTGTTCATATCATTTTCAAAAATAGTCATGAAACACAAATTTGCATTTTCTTCATGTTCTGAGCTATCTTCATCGCTCCAGCTTCCGAATGATTTACTTTTGTTCAACCCTCTGGAGACTTTTCTTTTAAGATCAGGGCATTCAGCTTGAACATTGCCATACCTTCTACATTCAAAATATTTTCCATCATTTTTGTCTTGTTCATTATATTGTCTGATTCTTCTAGATGACTTCCTACCCTTTTTTGTGTTTCTGTATCTTCTCACCAGTCCATTCATTTTTCTTGAACCATGACAATTTCTCCTTCAAGAGCTTCTACGTCGTCATCAATATGGTTCTCAGGTTCTTCAGTTGTAGTTAGGCAACTATTTTCTTCGTCTCTTCCTGACGCATTTTCTTGAGATGTGTTCTCTCAAATTCTATGAGATCTCCACGTAGTTCATCATATGACAGTTTGTCCAAATCTTGAGATTCAAGCGCAACTACTTTTGTCTGCCATGTGGTAGACAAACTTCTTAGGATTTTTCGAACCTGATGACCATTTGAGTAGGGTTTACCAAAGGCTTTCAGATCGCCAATGATTTTGCTGAATCGTGCAAACATTTCCTCAATGGATTCACCTTCTTTCATCTGGAAGTGTTCATAGTCGTGAACCAACAAATTTATTCATGTTTCTTTCACTTTGCTAGTTCCTTCATAAGTAGCTTGAAGCTTGTCCCACATTTCTTTGGCTATATCACAGCTTGAAATTTTCTCATATTCTTGTCAAATATAGCGTTGTAGAGAAAATTTTGCGCCTTAGCGTTAACTTGAACAACATCGATTTTCTCTTCTGAGTAGTCGTCTATATCTTCAGGATCAGCGGGTAGTTGTCCTGCTGCTGGAAGTGGATAGTTTCCCTTTTTGATAACACGCCATACTTTGACATCATAGGACTTTGCATAAAATTTCCATGTGCACCTTCCGATGAGAGAAGTGTTTTCAGTTGAAGTATGGTGGCCTTACTTGTGAGGTCCCTTCTTTAAAGAGTGCACCATCAGTTACTTAAGTTGACGTGATCTTTTCTCACTTGCTGTTAAGCAAATATATGAGACCTGCTCTGTAACGATCCGATCGGTCGTTTTGAGCTCTAGCATGTCGTTCGGCAGTTTGAGAGTGTGAGCAGCTTCACATCAGGTATTATGACTTGTACGCATGGTCGGAATTGAATACCGGGAAGTTCGGAGTTGATTTGGAAAGAGAATTCGCATTTTGGAAGCTTTAAGTTAGAGGAATTGACAAGGATTGGTTTTTTGAGTAAACGACGGGATTTGAAGGTTCCATTGGGTTCATATGATGATTTTGGGCTTGGGCGTGTGTCCGGATCGGGTTTTGGATGACCCGGGAGCGTTTCGGCGCCTATTGTGGAAGTTAACATTTTGGAAGAAATTCATAAGTTTGGGATGAAGTGCATTTCAGTGTTATCGATGTCCGTTTGGGATTCCGAGTCCGGGAATAGCTGCGTATGGTGATTCTGGTATTCAGAGCGCGATCGGAAGTGGATTTGGAGGTCCGTAGATCATTTTGGAGTCATTTGGCTAAAGTTAGAAATTTGAAGGTTTTTGGGAAGTTTGACCGGAAGTGGGAAGTTTGACCGCAAGTGGACTTTTTGATATCGGGGTCAGATTCCTATTCCGGAAGTTGGAGTAGGTCCATAATATCAAATATGACTTGTGTGCAAAATTTGAGGTCAATCGGACGTGATTTGATAGGTTTAAGCATCGAAAGTAGAAGTTTGAAATTTTAAAGTTCCTTAAGCTTGAATTGGAGTGTGATTCATGGTTTTAGCTTTGTTTATCGTGATTTGAGGCTTCGAGAAGGTTCGTGTTATGTTATGGGATTGAGTTGTGTGATTGGACGGGGTCCAGGGGGCCTCGGGTTTGTTTCAGACGTGTGGGAGGAGTTGGAAGAACACCAGATTTTCTGGTGTTCTTGGCACCAGTTGCAGGTCTCGCAAATGCGAGAAGTTGTTTGGCAAATGTGAACCTCGCATTTGCGATGAAGGCTTCACATTTGCGATTAAGCCTGACCCCAGGCAGTGTTCGCATTTGCGACACTTTGGCCGCATTGCGATCCCAGCAGAAGTCGCATTTGCGACTCTGTGGTCGCATTTTGCGATCTCAACAACTGAGCTCGGGCTTCGCAATTGCGAGGCTTTTGTCGCATTTGAGACCCTCGCATTTGCGAACCTGGTATCGCAAATGCGACATCAGAGGGCTGTGTCCAGCTCTTTTAATGGGGGATTTAGGCCATTATTTCATTTCACTTCATCCTTTTAGGCGATTTTTGGAGCTTTTGGAAGAGGGTTTTCATCTAGCACTTTGAGGTAAGTAATTTCTACACAGAATGAGTTTAATACATAGATTATGGCTAGATTAACATGTAAAAATTGGTGAAATCAAGGGTTTAGATGAAAAATCTAGGTTTTGGATAAAAATGAGATTTGACCATGAAAATGGTTATGGAATGGAGTAGAAATCATATATTCTTGATCCTTAGGTTATGGGTAACAACTTTCTTCAAAAATTTCCGGAATCCGGGCACGTGGGCCCGGGGATGAATTTTAGGAACTTTGCATTTTGGGTTGGAAAATTAGTTTAATAATTAGAATATCAACTTTTGAGCATGTATTGACTAGTTCTTACCCTATTTGAATAGTTTTTGGATCGTTCGGCTCCGATTTGGAGGTTTGAGCACGTTCTTGAATTGGGATATAGGCTTCGGAGCGAGGTGAGTCTCCTTTCTAACCTTGTAAGAGGGAATTGTCCCCATAGGTGAATTAATTGGATATGTGCTTCTATTTGTGGGGGCTACGTACGCACGAGGTGACGAGAGTCCGTGCGTAGCTACTATTATGCTTAAGTCCGGGTAGTCTAGGACCCAAAAGCATGCTTTACTTGTAATATTTTCAATCTTGTGGTCAATTTGAAATGCTTAAAACATATCGAATGTATAAATAAATTTCTAAAAGGCTAGACATCATTTCTTGACTTTTAAAAGAGAAACCTGTCTTTTCCTGAATAATTGCTCCTTCATGAATTCTTGATTTGACTGTTTGAATGTGTTTATCTATTGTGGAACGGGCCGAACGCCTCGGTAGATTAAATAGATGCATCTGTGGTTCGCGCCATTCGACCCTCTGGCAGTGCACGATTTAAATATTGTTGGATCGGGTCGTACGACCTCGGCATGATTTGCGCATGTTTGTATTGCTTGACTTGTTAATCTTATAATGATGATATTGCTTCCCTGACTTGATGTAAAAGTATAAAGGATGAAAATAAATTTGGAAAGTTCCTATTAATAAAGGGATTGTTCACCTGCTTCATGCTATTAAGTTGCAACTGTTTTTACATAAATCCTCGATTTGCTATATCATTGGTATATTATTATTGGACCACTAGTAAGTGTCGAAGTTGACCTCTCGTCTCTACTTCTTCGATATTAGACGGGATACTTACTGAGTACATGTTGTTTTTGTACTCATGCTATACTTGCCGTGCATTTTTATTCCACAGGCACATGTACCTCTAGTGGCATAATGGGCGTACCAGCATGGATGATAGGAAGACTTAGGTGAGCTGCATCCCTCGAGGCGACCCCCAACCAGCATAGTCTCTTTCAGTGTATTGTATTTACTTTCTTTCCAAATTTATATTCCGTACAGTTATTGTACTTTATTTGATTTCCTAGTGATTGCTCATGCATTTGTGATACCGGGTTCTGGGATGATTATGGGATTATTTAATATTAAGTTTGTTAAAGACATCAATCTTTATTCAGTGAAATTCATTACTTATTGTTTACTGTATAAAGGAAATGATTTCAAAGATATTAAAACAAGAAATTACAAGTTAATTGGTGTTGGCTTGCCTGACAATGGTGTCCGGCGCCATCACGACCTTTAATGGATTTTGGGTCGTGACATGCTCTGATACCAATTAAAAGTGCAAGGGGGATGGGGTGAATTGTAATTTTTCTTTTCTTTTATTGGGTAGTTGACTAATTTTCTTTCTTATCGACTAGATTCTTGATGAGAGAGATGTAAAAAAAATACATAAAAGTAAATTACAGAAAGTAAATGACACCGAATATTTATACTGGTTCGGATTCAGAATGAATCCTACGTCCAGTCTCCTCGGGTTGCAAGGGTGTTCTCTTTCAAGTATTTGAAGTTTGTTGATGTAGGTAGGTTGGGTGTTGTTATACACCAACAGCTTCATCATTATATTTGTTCTTTCCTCGCTTCTCGATACAATGCCTCACCAGTGATTTTTCTCTCTTTCTTCTCTCCCTAGTTACACAGTAGATCAAGAATAGACTACAATGCTTGTTTGGAGTAGAACAAAAAGATTGATTGTGGTTCGATTAAAGTATATTCTTCCTTTGCATCTCTTGTTGTATATCATTGATTTGAACTCCAGTCTGTTAGGCGTGACAGAACCATAGATGGAGGGCAAGCCAAGGGAGTTGATCCTCAAAATCAATCAAGATTGATTTTTTCCAAGAATAAGATAGAGCTTCCTTTACTGGTCCGTTGCTTCCCTAATTTTCTTTCTTCCGTAAGCCGTTGTGATTGAGTATTCTCCGTGATGTGTGTGATTGAATATTCTCCATAAATCTTTCACACAGATTGATTGATGAGCCTTTCGTAAATAGTTGGATTCAAATATTTATTTTTCATGCATATTTGATGTTAAGATTAATTATATCTTCCACTAGTTTATATAGTTAGTGTATTAGTGTTAGCTTAGTTAGAGTCAATTAGTGGTCGAGTATAGACAGGTGTCAGTTAGCTGTCAGTTAGTGGTTAGTTGGTTAGCTTAGCTCTGTCTTTACATACTTATATATAGTGGGAGGAGTTCCATTTTTACACAGATTTTGAATGAATGATATAGAAATTCTTTTCCAGAATGTTCTTCTCTTCTCATCAAATAACTTCGAGTTCATGGTGCTGAGCTTCCGTCATTGTTGCTGCTGCATTCTTAGCTCAGATAAGGAAGAAACTATGGTTCCATTGCCGGAATTTTGATATGGTATCAGATCAAGGTCAGAAGCTCCGATTCGTTTTTCCAGATCTGTTGAATCTAGTTTCATTATCCTCGATTTTGTTTTGATCATGTTCATGCAGACTTTGATCTCATCGATTTCAATATATTTCTCTTAGAATCCTCTATCCGAATTGTAGATCTGTAGTTAGAATCTTGTGTTGGTTGATTAGTTGAACTTTACACCTCGTAAGAGATGGCTACTGATAGAGATGTTGAACAGCCTATACCGACGTTGGCTGAATCTCCTAATTAGCCAATTGTTGACACTAGTAGTCCTTTTTATATGCATCCCTCTGATAATCGGGAATAGCCCTAGTTCCTATTCTATTTGATGGATTTGGTTATCGCTCATGGAGAAGAGGTGTGATGAGAGCCCTATCGGTGAAAAATAAACTAGGCTTTATCAATGGTGACTGCAAAAAGCCAGATCCAGACTCCTGAAGCTATCGATTGTGGGAGAGATGTGATGATATGGTGACTTCATGGATTTTGAATTCCTTGGCGAAGGAGATTGCAGACAGTGTTGAATATGTGACAGATGCAATCGAGTTGTGGAAAGATCTTGAATATCGATATGATAAGACAAATGGAACAAAGCTCTACCAAATTCAAAAGGAGATTAACGACTTGTCTCAAGGAGCTCTTGATCTTACTGGTTACTATACAAAAATGAAAAAGTTGTAGGAAGAACTTACTACTCTGATTACTAAATCTCATTGCACCTGTAATTGCACATGTGGAGCGAGGGAAAGTATGCACAAAGCAGAACGGGATAGAAGATTAATACAGTTCCTTATGGGACTGAATGAGACCTACACTGTGGTTCGAGGAAGTATCCTCATGATAAATCCTTTTCCCACAATTGCACAGTCCTTCTCATTGCTAATTCAAGAGGAAAGACAGAGAGAAATTAAGCCTCATAACCACTTAGCTCTTGAGTCATCAGCCTTAAATGTCAACACAAACAGGACAGCATCATTCAAGACAAATTATTCACCTAATAACTCTCAGGGCTATAGAAACAGACCCTTCTGTGATTACTGCAAGAGGCCAAGGCACACGAGAGAGAAGTGTTATAAACTTCATGGCTATCCTCAAGGCTTCAACCAAAATCAGAATCCAAATCTAAGTCACAACCAAACTTCCAGTTTCAATCAAAATCCAAGACAAAACTATAACTATGAGAATAACTCTGGTATAAACCAAAGTACCAGGTTCAACAGGGGAAATAGAGGAATGGCTAATGCACATGTAGCAGCCACAGATACTCAGCATACTGGTGATGAGAACTGCAGTGCTCAAAATGTCAGTCTCATGAAGGAAGAAAACAGTCAACTTGTGAATCTACTATAGCAGTTCCAATCAGGAGGAGGGAGAGACAGCTCAGACAATGTCAACACTTCATCAGCAAAATTTGCAGGTATCATAGCTTGCACCTCCTCTATTGATTTTGGGGAACTCTCATGTGAATGTTTCAAAAACAAGACTGATTCATGGATTATAGATTCAGGGGCATCAAATAACATGACCTTAATAGATCATTACTAACCAATATAGTAACTCTATCTTATCCCCTACTCGTCATTCTCCCAAATGGCTACAAAGTGAAGGTGACTGAGATTGGTTATGTTGTACTTACTCCTAAGATCACTCTAAATAGGGTAATATTTTTTCCTTCCTTTAAATATAACCCGATTTCTGTTCATTCTCTATCTTCTCATCTTGGTTGTCTTGTTGCCTTCATCAAATCATGTTGTATACTGCAGGCCCCTTCAATGAAGAAGCCTCTGGTTATTGGTAGAGTCAAAGATGGACTTTACATCTTATGTCCAAGGTGCTTGAAGAACAACAATACAAGTCCTGGAGCAAATGTCATTGATTTCCTGTCCACCCCTGTTTCTCACTGCACTTGTAACACACAATGTTCACTTCATCCTATTGTAAATACAACATCTTATGTCAATAAGTTTGTTTTCTCATCTTCAATTGTAAATAGTCCAAGTGCATGCATTGAAAAACAACTTCTTTCTGAGAGTTCATCTTCTAATCGTCCTAGTTCTTTTTCTCATCTGTGTGTTGGAAACAATGTGGATGTTCTGTGGCATAACAGATTTGGGCATGTTCCCCTTGTGAAAATGAAAAGTATTTCCTCTATCCCTGTAACCTTTTCTTCCAAACAACCCTTTAATTGTACCATCTGCCCAATGGCCAGACAGGAAAGGCTCCCATTTCCTCAGAAAACTAATACAACCAATAAGATTTTTGAGCTTCTACTGGAATCTTGACTTGCATAATTGATTCCTTGATTCTTGCTTCTAGATCTTCACTGCAATCTTGGCTTATCTGTTATCGATGCTCTTCCATTTCTTCTGACTTCCTTCTTTGGAATTATTTTTCTTCAAATAGAAGTAAGTTATTTTCCATCATTAAAATGTATATCCAACAATGTCAGTGTGGGGTAGCAAGAGGTGTTTGATCGTGCAACTATATTCCAAAAACAAAATAGCGAATCATTTCATTACTTACCTGAGGTTGCGCTTGGCTACTTCAGATATGTGAGAACAGTGGCGGAGCTACTAACTAGTAGCTATGGTTTCGCCATAATTTAGTACCCTTGATTCAGATTCTGCATTTGTGTTGAGAAGTCTACTTAATTAATACTCCATGTGTTAATAATCTATTCTAAGTTTGTAATCAAATAGATGCGATTATCTAAGACAATCAAATATCATTATGTGTAAAACAGACTACAGAAGGAATAACATTTATGACAACATTAACCAAGGATACTTCAAGTTCTAAGGGGAAAAAATCTTGCAAGTTCTAGAGGTTATACCAAGAACTAGGTGAAGGTAGGCCCGTGCTGGCACGAGCCCAATATTTGAAAGCTTTTTAAGTCTATTCTCCTTCAGAGATAATTCTAGTACTATTATATTTTAATTCTTCGTCAAACACAAAAATCTAATTTTATGTCTTACATTCAATAAGTGGCAAACTTATATTACAAAAAACTCCAATTTACAAAACCATCATAATGAAATTAATGTTCCTCCACTACATTATGAAAAGTTTTAAAGCTACTTAATAAAATATGATAAGGGGATTTTTTTTTATATTAATGACGAGCTTAAAACCGGTGTATAAAACTTAGGCTCGCTAGTCAAAGATAGTATAGTATTAAATCGTCTCCACAGGGATTGGATTAAATAATGTTCTAATAACTCTTTAGCTTAACACTATCCAGAAAAATAAACCTTTCATTTAAGTTATTACTGACTAATAATAAAAACTACGGAAAAGGGTCTGATATATCCTTGTACTATGGTAAATTGTTTAAAATTGTCCCCCGTTATACTATTAGGCCATAAAAGTCCCTACCGTCCAACTATCCTAACAAATCTGCCCTTAGTTTGACGGAGGTGCCACGTGGCATCCATCCTTGCCTCTTTTTAAATATGGGCACATAAGAGACGACCCGCTCCATGAAACCCACCAACCCATAACCCATTTATAAACCAAATAATACCCATTTCGTCCATTTCATTTTCCCGTTTTATTTTCTTCTCTCACTAACTATCTAGAAAATGAAAATACTCTCCAGCTTTGTCCATTTCATTTTCGGATTAACTTTGAACTCTTTCCCCACATCAACAAATGTGCAAGCCACATGTATTGCTCTCTGCTAGTTTTTTTTTAATGAATTTGTTAGCTTGATACTTATTCTTTTATTAAAACAAAACAGAAGGCAGTAGAGCAGCATATTCACTTGTGTGGCAGATGCATCTTCCTGATTTTTCAAATGAAACATCAAAAGCAATAAAAACACTAGAAGAGAATATCTCTCTCTCTATCTATCTATATACTCTCTCTCTCTGTCTCTCTCGATGCTATTCGAACCTTCAATGGCTTCTCCTCTCGACCTTATGATGATTCTACAATCTGAAGGTTCAAAAATTATTTTTTAATATTTTTAGTCCGTTCCTATTTCATTTCTCTGTTTTTTGTTCCGTTTTTAGACCTTAAATTTGTTTTTCTATTTTGGTTTTCGTTTTATTGGGATTCTTCAGTAAATCGGTTGTTCTTCCGCTTCTCTGACATTTGAATTTTTTTTTTTAAGTTTTAGAAATTTATTTTGGAGAACAAGAGTAACATCTATTAATCAAATAGTAATCTCTATTAAGGAGATATGTATATATGTTTTTGAATTTTTTGCTAAACCAATATGTAATATAAAAATATCTCTTTGATTTATAAATGGGTTATGGGTTGGTGGGTTTCATGGAGCGGGTCGTCTCTTATGTGCCCAGATTTAAAAAGAGGCAAGGATGGATGCCATGTGACACCTCCATCAAACTAAGGACAGATTTGTTAGGATAGTTGGACGGTAGGGACTTTTATGGCCCAATAGTATAACGGGGGATAATTTTAAATAATTTACCATAGTACAGGGATATATCAGACCCTTTTCCGTAAAAACTAAGATTATCGATTGTGAGAAAGTAATGAAAATTTAGTGACTAAGTAGCAAGGATTGAATATCAAGGTGTGAAGTAAGGGCTGTGACAAGATATGTGATCAACTATTATTCTGGGTAACTCCGTGCTAAGTTCACTATTTACTTCTATTAAATCTTTCGATTTCAACAGATGATTCGGCTATCTTGAGGATTCAAATTCTTCTTCCAAATGAATGAGAGTTCCGTTAACCAACCTAATGACAGGTTCTATGAACACATGCAAAATTACAGGGAATGAATGATCTTTAGAAGAACATCTCTCGACTATTCTTCCAAATTGGGTCAATTGATAACTCTCTAAGCTCTTTCGATTACTTTTGAGAGACGTAAAATCAACCCAAATAAGATAACACAATGCGAATTGCAACAACACTTCTCTTTCGATTAAAGTAAAACCACAATTGGCCTTGCCATTCAATTAATAACCCATTCAGCGAATTCATGCAACTAACATAGAGTAAACCCCAAACAATAGTCAAATCACAATATTTGTCAATAACCCTAAGAAAGATTACTACATAGTGGATAAGTTATTTATCACAAGAGTATTAGAAGAATAAGAAGATATTGCAATTCCTAAAATCAACCAAACTTTTGTATTGAATGAATTGGATGAAGTATTTAGGGTCTCCGATGTTTCCTTGCTTTCTTCTCTCCAATAGTTGCTCCAAAATTCAAGATACCTTGTTTTTCATATAGGCCAAAAAGAGTCGCCTCCGAATTAACAAAAATAGGCCTGGGTAAAGTTCCCAAAAGCGGACGTGCGCGGCCATGAGCGTGGTCGTGCGCGGCCATGCACCTGGAGGTGTGACCACGCTCATGGCCACGCACCTCTGGTAGTACACTGCGTCACGTGCACGCTCAAGTGCGTGCTGGGGGTCTCTCATGCGCGGTCGCGCACCTGGATTTCCTCCTGCTCAACTTTTTTTCCTCCTACTAAGTGCATTATTCGTCCATTGATCCCCTCTGCATCACCTGCACTAAAAAACAACATATTAGACTCAAACATGACCAAATCTCTATCGAATCAGCCAAAACATAGACACAAAGTGGGCATAAATAATAAGTAATTTTAAGCTCATCAATTAACAAACTATTCTTATTGATTTATCGAAACAAAAGCAAATTTTAAAGTACAATTATTTAAATGCACTTAGTAAGTGGACTGAGTAATGCAATTGACAAATTAATGGACAACTGAAGTAGATGTTAAGATAGGTCTTCATAAATCAAACCAAGAATATCAACACAAAAATGACATCATATGCTAGTTGATTAAGTGCAGTCTCCTTCAAAAATTATAAGAAAATGAGTTAGATCGTGACTTTCTCAGGAACTTCTCCTTTTACAATGTGATTTTTCATTCATCAAAATTTTATGCATATTTGATTTTACATTTTTCTAAAAAAATATTTGATTTTCAAATTTTTGTATAAAGATAATTTTGACACTTTAAACTATTTGAATATATGGCGTTCCTCCGCCATACCAAAAAAAAGGAAGTTTAGGGAAATTTAATACTTTTTTATAACTATGAAAAAAGCGTAGGAATATGAACACATTGAATATATATCTAGTTGTGCCATATCACAATTGTGCGTCTCTCATTCTATAACTAAACGGTGATTACAAGTTGTCCAAATACTTTCTTGCATTTAGTTTGACTATTCTTACTTCTTACTTCTTAGTTAACCACGACTAACTTATTTTAAATTTGAGCGTGTTATTTTGAGTTTTAGATGGTGCATTGTTGGTTAGATCAATTGAATAGACAAACAACTTTAGTTCCTTTACGAATTGGCCAATTATGAGTTGGGCGCTTTAACCATTCAACCATGGATACTTAGCGGGGATCCTCGTACATGGTGAATAACCAAATTCCAATTAAAATGAAATCTTTAGGATAAATAATGCAAATTATCCGTTGTGTAAATAATACATGTTAGCTATACAATGAGTTTTTTGTTCTTTCTGGTTATTTTTTAGGAGAGAATTACACAAAGATAACCCCTTTATCTTGATTGAAACGTTTTTCATTTCTGCTTTCTTTTAAAAAATACAGATTAATTTACATTTTCTTACCCAAGTTCCTAACCAGATACGACCATGAAAATTACTGTAAAATGAGAAACTAGGTGCATTTCTTCGAATGGGTTATTTCTTTGACATTTTAGTTCTCATATTTCAAAGGCAGAATAGCCTGGTAGACATTTGTACTTGTTTGCGTTTGTCACCCCGATCCCTATACTCAACGAAGTTTCATTCAGACACTTATATATAGTTGTTCAAAGTCGGCATTTTAAACCTCTCTGACCATTGACCAAGTCGATGTGGCAACTTAATTGTTGAACTGGACAAATATGTGTATTTCACGCGTATGAGGAGCGTGAACATAAAAATATAAAAAAATAATTAAAATAATGGAAAAAGATAAAAAGAAAAAGAAAAATACAAAAAATCAAATTAGAAAAAAAATAAAGAAAATGCCTTTTTCTCTTTCACTCACGTTTCGCCCCCCCCCCCCCCCCCCAATTTCTCTCTATCTCCCTCCCTTCTTCACGTTACTCCCCTCCCCCATTTTAACCCAAAAATCACTAAAACACAGCCCTCCCCACTACCTTTTTATCCACCATGACATCGTCACAAATCCAAAACCTCTAGTTAGCCCGTGAGTTGACCATTGTTTCAACCATGTCGAAAAGACCCAGAAAAGCAATTTTCACGGTAGGCGGCAACCACTAGAGATAGCCAATTGGAGCCTATTAGGGAGCGCTTATTAGGTGATGATGACCCAACTGAAGAGGGTGTACCTTCAGTTCTTTGAATAACTATGTCCATTAAATTTAATGGATGTTAAGATTGTACCCACTATTTGTTATTTTGGTGTCTTGTTCTATGGAGACAATGAACAGAAATGGAAGGAAGCTAAATATGTGATTTTTTTTCTTTCTTCAGAGGATTTTGGAATTCTTCATAGATATAGGGACTGATACAGAGTGGGTTTCCGGCAGGTGATGTTGCTTGTTGTTCTATGTCCGTGGTTCGCTCGTTATTTTTATTTATCTCGAAAATACGAGTAATAATTAAATTTGATTAGTGATTTTAAAGATATGTGATTAGATTCTATACCAATTAATAATCAAGAAATATGAAGTAGAATGAAAGAAACAAGTGAATCGAACCAATATAACTCAGTAGCAGTGACCTCGAGCTTAGTGACTTCGAGATGGGTTTTGAACAGTAAGAACAATTAAGCGAGAAAAAAATAAAGTAAGAGCAGTGGAGTTAAAGGATAATTCTGATGAACAGTAGAAAAAAAACAGAGAGTATATTCTTTTCTCAATCATTAGATAGATCTTACAAATGATTGGGGTCCCCTTTATATAATAGGGGAATCCTAAATAAGGTATATTTCTATTTACAGTAAGGAATATTCTTGGTACAACTGTCTAACCGCCTGGTACGGAATAGTACGATCATATTTCGGGATTTGCGCTGTGATCTTGGGGACGTGGCAGGAATCTAGCCCATTCTGTTACAAGTCCATAACGGTACTATTCCAGGGTCGCACATACTCGACCTCGGTGTGCCTCATGCTCTGTCTTCGAACTCGGGTCTGGTCCCTCGAGCTCGAACTCGACCTTGCCTGAATTCGAACTTTGGACGACCTCTCGAACATATAGATCGAAGGCATACGAGCTCAACCGTATACAGATAGTCCCCGCGTTTCTTAGAGTAAGATGATAAGAAACGATTTGAACCTCATTTTCCCAGAGTCTTTAGTGATGATGTCATTCCCGTGACATGTGAGCTCGAAGTGATCGAAACGTCCCTTCGGTTCGCTTCCCCAAATTATTAAACGCACGCCAGTGTTGGTCGACCTTTAGCGCCGCCGAACTGTTGTCACCTTTCTATAAATATGGGGCTACTTCTTCAAATGATGGACTTTACTCTTTCATCACTTTCGCTCTGATTATTCTTCATTTCTTTCCCTAATCATCTGCTTCCACTGCCCCTTTGAGCGTCGAAAAACGCCAAGTCCCCGTGAAACACCACTTTTTTGCTACAATTTGTATTCTTCAGTTTTAAATCATGGCTAAAGCTTCCAAAACGGTCCCCAAAAAAGATAAAGCGTTGTCTTCTTCTTCCTCTCAGGCGACCAAAACGGTGGTGCCTGATCGGCTCCAACCCTGCACCACTATATAATGGCGAGGAGTGGTTGTTGCAGCTTTTACCCGAAAGGTCGGGATCGATATCCACATGGAGTTAATATTGATTGGGAGTTGGGTGTCTATCTAATCTAGCTATACGTGTTGCTTTTAATTGCACTTCTAACCATGCTTGAATTTATTTCTATTCTACGTTTAATGCTATTGATTGCTGAAAATAATCTAAGTACAATATTTTTGTAGGAGTTTTCTCAATTGATAAAAAGGCACTAGGGAAGTGACTTACACCTAGGCGAGTATCTAATGGGGTCTAGAATTTAGGACAAGCTTGTTATACTTGGGGTCGTGATATAACCTTTACACATAATTACTCACTCTATACCTCTCGGTAGTTTGAGTGACTTTGCCGTAATTGGCTTTCTCAAGCCTAATTGGGTGTTCAAACAATGCAAGTAAAATTGGCTCAAGTGGGTATTACTATCTCTAGGCTTAACCCTTTAATTGGGGCTATCAACATCTTGAATTCACCCTAATTTCTTGTTAGCCTATTTTTCCTAGACTTGGGCTCTCTTTCTCAAGAAGAGTCTAAGTCAAAAAGATGTGAATCAGTGTTTGCAACCACCAATTCAACAATTAAAGCATGAAACAAGCTAAATATCACTAACCCATAAACAAATAAGCCCAAAAATTGAAGACCTATTAAATACCCGCACTAGGGTTGGGTCACAACCCTAGCTAATGGGTTTAGCTACTCATACTCAAGATAGAAATAAAAAATTTAGATGAAATATAAGCCATAAAAGTTGATTACAAGAACAAAATCTAAGAATATAAGCTAAAGCTACTCTAAAATTACTCTAAATGGTAAAGTATGGTTGTTCACGAGCTCACTGATACAAAAGATAACCTAAAAATATGAAAAAGATCTATTTATACAAAGCTGGAAATTACTGGAAAAAAATACCCCTACAGAGGTTCCGCTGTCAGTGAAATATTGGGCGCCTCAGCGCATGAACTTTCGCGACCGCGCAAAAACAAGAGCGGACCGCGTTTCTTCAATTTTGTGCTTGGTTTGGACTTAATTTTGCGGATAGCGTAAAAGTCACTGCCTCCGCATTAGCATTAACCACGGCTGCGTAATTTGGACACGGACCGTGCTCCTCAGTCAAGCTCAACTTGCAGAGTCTCTGAACTTCTTTCAATGCTTACAGCGGAAATACCACCGCGGCCGCGTCAGGTATTCCGCAGGCGTGCTTTTTCATCGCGGTCAGCGGTCACTGTTGTACCCAAAATATCTTCTCTGAATCTCATTCCACGGACCGTGTAATTGTGGCCGCTTCAGCGGTGGACCTTACGTGGCTAAAATCCATAGTTATCAACTCCCCCAAATTTAAGCTTTTGCTTGTCCTCGAGCAAATAAAGTAATTCCCACCTCCACAAAATAAAAGAAAGAAAAATTTCAGATGTCCTAAGGTGACTTCATCAAGCATCAATTGGGACTAACAATTACCCCCAACACAAATGCATTATCAACAACACACAATCTTTTTAGAACCATTGCTCTAGAGCGAAACAAGAGCACCAAAAGTTGACTTAACTCATCAAGGAATCTCTTTCTACTACGTAGCATTGTGGAACCCAAACTCTTACTCCTCTACTCTCCATAAGCAAACCTCACTTTAGATTGTAGCACTCAAAACAAGGATTGTGGAAAAACATGCTCATGTCTCTCAAAGGAAGGTCACAAGTCCGGCTCTAAGTACCATAAGCTTGCCCCTTATGTAAATCACCACTAATGTAAGCTCACTCAACTTGAAATCATATAGGGTTTTTATGGGAATGTAATTAAGGCTTTTGGTTCAAGGTAGGATAATTCGGTCTATGAAGGTTTCATCTTTCCTTAAGCACTTCGTTTTCTCATTTCGGCTCACACTTTCTTGACTCTTTGAGTCATTTTCTTCTTCCTTAGGGGACTAGAGAGACACACTGTCACTCTTTCTCGTTCATGATAATCGTTTTTCTCCTTTTCTACTCATTCCAAGCCTTTCATCATTGCTTCCATTGAATTCCTTTATTTTCTATACTATTCACTTTATTTTTGACTTTTTGGCTTTTTTTTTTATTTTGTACCTTTTTATCACTTTCACATTACTCATCTCCCCCCCCCCCCCACAACTTATGCTTTTTCCAATTGTGTTAAGGAAAGATCGGGTGCCAAGAGAGGGTCATTATAGAACGGATAAGGTTTGTATCATGGTTATTGAAAGAACAAGGGTTTCGGCTCAACGGGGTTGATTAGGGATATCATATTTGGGTGGCTATGGATGCTTTCAAGTTTCAAATTGGATAAAGGAGAGCCTATATTCATTTCTCAAGTCGAGCTACACATAGAATTTCGCCTAGACAAACATTCGGAGCAAGTTCTAGACTTATTGGCACGGGACTTGGACTTGCAAATTAAAACCTCACCTCACAAGCCTAGATAAGATTGAGCAACACAAATGGCTCCAAGGAGACACTTGATGATTGTTTAGTCAACACAAGAGTCTAAATGTCACAAGTAGAACCATTCTTTGCAAATCACTTGTTTCTAACCATGAGGTCAAAAGTAAATGTGCTAGGCCCAAGTGAAGCTTTCCTGAGACACTTTTATTCATTATTACTATTTACACAAAAACATAAAGAAAACGGACTCAAACCCTTAAGAAGGCTGTCACGTCATCCATGTGATGATTTTTCAATCTTTTCTACTAGGTAATCTAGTATCCTTATGCACATCGGGAAGAGTGATGTTCGGCCAAATATGCATATATTCACTCATTGTTGCCTCACATTCTAGTATTTTTAATCATCATTTGAGTGTTAATTATATTACTTTGTGCTTAATATTATAATTTAACTGTATAGGAATAATGCGGTGTGAAGATCAAGAGATTTGGAGCAAAATTAAATAAAACGCGGAAGAAAAGAAAAAGAAAAAAAAAAAAGAAAAGAAGAAGACAAGGGGGGACACCCTTTGGTCTTTGTCCCCCCAAATGCAAGATAAAAATACAAAGTAAATACATGCAAAGCAAAGAATTATACAAGGCAAACAAAAACGTACCTAAGGAATTGGAGGTGGAAAAGTCACTGTTTTCAGCGCCAAGACCAGCGTCTAGCGCTGGCCTGGACGCTGTGTTGCGGTGGTTTTCCTATTTCATTCGGGACAATGTTATTCGGCCCTACACGGTTCCAACTTGTATTCAAGGAGTTCTGAACCTAATTTGGAGGGGATATAACATATTTTGAAGGAGAATTCACGTGGAGCAACACACACCACGATTGGAGGAGTCTTCTAACTAGTTTTTCTTCTCTTCTCTTCCTTTAATTTTATAGTTCATTAGTTCTAGAGTTTTGGGTGCTACATGAATGTTGTAGTTTGAAGCTTGAATTGTTCTTATTGTTTTATCATATTGGTTTATTTATTCAATCTTGCTCTTAATTATTTGATTGCTTGATCACCAATTGAATACTATCTACGAATCTAGGATTGAACTCGGGAGAGGGAATTCTAGATTGCATATGAGATTGAGTAGAGCAAGATCTTAACTCTTAAGGGAAGCGGATTTGCGGTTAGGATAGGAATATACCTAATCGCCTTGCTTGGTTATTATACGGGAATTATAAATGCGTTCTTGTTAATCCTAATTCCATAGGAATATAGGCATTAGGTTAGCTTGAATAGGCGAGTTGTACTTCGGGAAAAGGCTACGAGCAATATTAACCCTGTCAACCAATAAACCAGATAAATTAATTAGACGATTTAAGTGGAAATCTCACCGGGATTGTTAGCTAACCCATAACTCTAGAATATTCACTCACATTGAATTCGTCTCTATAATTCGCTAACTTGTTTTCTTTAATCTCTTAATTTGTTATTTTAGATTAATTTTAGTTAAATATTCATATTAGGATTCGCTTGAATAGATTAATTGTTTGGTTTAATTTAGTTGATAGTTAATCACAAGTCTCTGTGGGTACGATACTGGACTTACAATCCTATATTACTTGTCGACCACGTATACTTGCGTGTGCTTTGGGAGCAACAAGTTTTTGGCGCCGTTGCCGGGGATTTAAAAATTAACTATTTTACTAGATTAGATTTTTACTTTGTATATATTTAAATTTTTAATTTTAGTCTAGTGTAGTTAGTATTATATTTTTATTATTTTTACAAGGCATCTTTGAACGAAAAGTGGTGGGATAGTAAGTATTCTTGTTTTTGTGATCCTTGTCGATATTGTAAAGGACCCCACTTGTGGCAATATTGTAAAAATATTCTCAATACCGAGTTGTGTGAACCATCTCCATCTTGTACTATTTGTGATGGAAATTGGAATAATTGTCCTAAGTGTTGTTATCCTACTCCAATCCCTTCTTATTTTGATTCTAATAATTCTTGTGAGTTTGACTGGAGTAACGAATTGGATGATGTAGAACACGATGTTCGCATTCTTGATATGCACTGAAAATATTAGAGGAATATGAAGGTTTCCGTGAGAAGATTATGAATGAGATGCAATAATTTATAGAAGGAAGAGCTGAACTGGGACAAGAGATCGATCAATTTGGAACTTCTATTCACGACTTAGAGGCTCAATTGAGAGCAAAAGTTGATGCGTGTAACTCCCAACAATTTAGTGATGAGTTGTGTGAAGCTGAAAAAGATCTTCTAGGCCAAATTGAGGAGCTAAAATGAGAATACCAATTATTAGACCAAAATATTATTAATGATGCCAAGGTTGACGAAGAGTGCAAAATTGAGGATGTCAAAAATAATGCAATTTTGGAGTTAAAGTGTATTGGACCTCATTCTAAACACTTTTCAATATTGTGTTTGGTTGGTGACATAGGAATTGATCCAGTCGGGCATATGGAGGAGTCAATGGATGAGGAACAAAGTGTTTATATTCTGAAATTTGCCATACAAAGGAGGCAAAATGACATTCCTCACTTAAAGGCCAAGAAGTGCAAGATGCGATACCTACTACTTGGGTTCTTTATTTTTACACCACCGCCTCATGAACGTGATAGAAAAATTGATGCAAAATTGGGGGCGCAATTTATATCCTCAAAGTGGAAGGAAAAGTGATGAAAGTGTTGGTGCCGTGCTGCGACGTTAAATCAAGCGCTTTGTTGGGAGGCAACCCAATTCTATTTTTTTTCCTTTTATTTTATTTATTTTATTGTGTTATTTTTTTTTGTAGTATTATTTTGTGTTTTGTAGGAGTAGGAGCATGGAGTCAAAGCCAATAGGCATGTGCAAAAGCGAACAGGTGGTTGAAACTAAGTGTGAGGTACCCACACAAGGGATCATACCTGGGAGAAGTCTGAGTATCCCGTGAGCTGCTAATTCTTCGGCCTTTGGCCTACCAGGGAGTCTCTTTTACCCCATTGTTATTTTCATTGTGCATTGAGGACATTGCACAATTTTAAGTGAAGGGTGAGGAGATTGTCTAGGTGATTTTCTATGCTATCTTTGCTTAGTTGTAATACTTGTTCTTAGTGTAGTAGTTTTTGTTAAAAAATAAACAAAATGAAAAAAAATCGAAAAAAAAAATCAGAAATTGAGACTTTTCCTGATGATGGATTTTGTGGACAGCTTTCTTGAGGGATTAAGGTCCAATAAAAAAAAATTAAAAATATTTTATTTTTGTTTCTAGTTAGTCTTAGTTAGACAATAATCCCTTGTGATTTTTCTTTGTACATCGGTTCTTTTCCAAGGGATGTAACTTGAACCGGGTAACTTTTTTTATTTTTAGGATTAGATTTTTTTTTAGGAGTAGAAAAAGAGGGAGAAGAAAAGTAGTTTTGTGACTTGTTTGATACTAGCATATTTAGGCCTGAGCTTGAGTAGTACTTTCCTCTGAGTGCTTGAGTAATGAATAAAATAGCAAACTTTCTGACACTTAAACTCAGGGTTGTGACTCTGTATATAACTTATTCTTATTTTATCGTTCGTTATGACCCTGTCTGTCTTAGAGTAGAATTGATCCATCTTGATTGATACTTGTGCCATGTGGGGTGAGGATTTCTTACATATATTCCATGTTTTGCATTTTAGTCTAGAACTTGCCCTGCATGTTATTGAAGCGAAATACAAGTGTTGCTCTGTTTAGAAGATGATAATAGGCTTTCTTTGATATGTCTTGTGAATTTTAGCCTTTTCAGATATTGTACCACTAGTTAATCCTTTGAGCTTGTAGTCTTTTGTTTGGAAGCCGTATTTTTGCCTTGATCCTTTTATTGAAACCCTAATTTTTTGCACCCTGCTTCCATGAGCACTGTTGCTTAGACTGCGATATTAATTGTGAAATATGAAGAAAGGGATGATTACGTAAAAAAATGGTGACCAACGATCGCTAAAAAGGCCCTCGTGAAAAGAATGTGACATGAAAAAAAAATTGCTTCGAAAAAAAAAATGAAACGTTCTTGATATGAGGGAAATACATTTGAAACAATAGATGAAGAGAGGGTTGAAAAATAAAAGTGAAGAGTAGAAAATAATGGGTGATGAAGTCTAAAAATGCAAAGTGCTTAGGGAAGTGTAAGTACCTATTATACAATTCTCCTACCCGTCCCTTAGCCAACATTACAACCCGTTGAAGTCCTAGTTGATTCTATTCGATCATGCTTAATTAGTAGAGACGTACATAATTGGCAAGCCTATGGTTCTTTGTGCATACATGTGAATTCGTTTGTGAGTGTGAGAGTTGTTGTTTGATGCAAAGTCCTTAAATTATATTCATTATTTGATTTGAGAGTATGGACTATTTATTGTTGTGAGGGCACTTGTTTCATGATAGATTGGTGATGTTATTAGCTTCTTTGACAGAGTAGGTGAGCGAGCTTAAATTTGGTAAGTTAGAGTCCGTCTCTGAGGTTAGGAGGTTAGAAGTTTGTTGTTTGTTTGTGACTTGTATATCTTGCACGATGATGAGGAAGTGTATATTTGATGGTTTGAGTTGCTATAGGGCCTAATTGTTAGTATCTACCAAAGAGTTGGTGTTTCTAGGCTTGATTTGTTGTGAGTGGTTTTAATGCTTACTCGAGGACGAGCAAGAGTCTAAGTGTGGGGTCTTGATGTTCGGCCGAATATGCATATATTCACTCATTATTGCCTCACATTCTAGTATTTTTAATCATCATTTGAGTGTTAATTATATTACTTTGTGCTTAATATTATATTTTAACTGTATAGAAGTAATGCGGTGTGAAGATCAAGAAATTTGGAGCAAATTGAATAAAACGCGGAAGAAAAGAAAAAGGGGAAAAAAAAAAGAAGAAGACAGGGGGGACACCCTTTGGTCTTTGTCCCCCCAAATGCAAGACAAAACTACAAAGGAATTACATGCAAAGCAAAGAATTATACAAGGCAAACAAAAACGTACCTAAGGAATTGGAGGTGGAAAGTCACTATTTTCAGCGCCAAGACCAGCGCCTAGCGCTGGCCTGGACGCTGTGTTGCGGTGGTTTTCCTATTTCATTCGGAACAAAGTTATTTCGGCCCTGCACGGTTCCAACTTGTATTCAAGGAGTTCTAAACCTAATTTAGAGGGGATATAACATATTTTGAAGGAGAATTCACGTGGAGCAACACACACCACGATTGGAGGAGGCTTCTAACTAGTTTTTCTTCTCTTCTCTTCCTTTAATTTTATAGTTCATTAGTTCTAGAGTTTTGGGTGCTACATGAACGTTGTAGTTTGAAGCTTGAATTGTTCTTATTGTTTTATCATATTGGTTTATTTATTCAATCTTGCTCTTAATTATTTGATTGCTTGATCACCAATTGAATACTATCTACGAATCTAGAATTGAACTCGGAATTCTAGATTGCATATGAGATTGAGTAGAGCAAGATCTTAACTCTTAGGGGGAGCGGATTTGCGGTTAGGATAGGAATATACCTAATCGCCTTGCTTGGTTATTATACGGAAATTATAAATGCGTTCTTGTTAATCCTAATTCCATAGGAATATAGGCGTTGGTTAGCTTGAATAGGCGAGTTGTACTTCGGGAGAAGGCTACGAGCAATATTAACCCTGTCAACCAATAAACCAGATAAATTAATTAGACGATTTGAGTGAAAATCTCATCGGGATTGTTAGCTAACCCATAACTCTAGTATATTCACTCACATTGAATTCGTCTCCATAATTCGCCAACTTGTTTTCTTTAATCTCTTAATTTGTTATTTTAGATTAATTTTAGTTAAATATTCATATTAGGATTCGCTTGAATAGATCAATTGTTTGGTTTAATTTAGTTGATAGTTAATCACAAGTCTCTGTGGGTACGATACTGGACTTATAATCCTATATTACTTGTCGATCACGTATACTTGTGTGTGCTTTGGGAGCAACAAAGAGCCACCCGGTTCACACAAATTTCACCTTTGGAGAGAACCTTGGCATTAAGAAAACCAAAGGCTTATTGATCACGAAAACTTGTAAAAGTAAGAAGCTACAAATTGAAAAAGAAACTACTAAATGAAATAAGAAGCTACACTATTAAGGAAAATTTCAAAAGAAGTTATAAAGTAAAATACGGAAAGTAAACTAAATATGTACAATAGGGGATTGAGACAAATGTACATAAAAGGGGAATGAATATATACATGGAGAGTATATTCTTTTCTCAATGATTAGATAGATCTTACAAATGATTTGGGTCCACTTTATATAATAGGAGAATCCTAAATAAGGTATATTTCCATTTACAGTAAGGAATATTCTTGGTACAGCCGTCTAACCGCCTGGTACGGAATAGTACAATCCTATTCGGGGATTTGCATCGTGATCTTGGGGACGTGGCAGGAATCTAGCCCATTCTGTTACAAGTCCATAACGGTACTATTTTGGGGTTGCGCATACTCGACCTCGGTGTGCCTCGTGCTCTGTCTTCGAACCCGGGTCTGGTCCCTCGAGCTCGAACTCAACCTTGCCTGAATTCGAACTTTGGATGACCTCTTGAGCATATAGATCGACGGCATACAATCTTGACCGTATATAGTTTTTGTTTTGGGCGAGGAGATCGTCGGCCAATAGTTGAAGGGGGAGGCGGAAGCAGGGGAAAGTGGGTGGTGGACTACGACGTACGAGGAAGAGAAGGAGACCGGTGGCAGCAAAGGATAAAACCTGGATATTTTTAAAAATAATATTTATAAAAATAAATAATGACGTGGTTTAATTTAGCTGAGATGGATCTGATATGTCTTCCATGTCAACTCGAGTGTGCGACATGCAGTGTCAGAAGTGTTTAAAACATATATTTTGATCGAGTTCAGGTGTTTGGTTGAAACTTCACAAAGTAGGAGGACCGGGATGTCAAACCTGAACAAGTAGAAGTGTCTACAGGGCTATTCTGCCTATTTTAAATATTCTCTTTTATTATAATTTTTATGTAACAAGTATATTATGCATAAAATAAAATTAAATTATGTTGTCATACCAACTTTGCATTGCAAGTAAAACGCGGAAGAGTCGGACCTCATTTGTTTGCACTTAATGGAGGTCTGAATCTTAATCATTCAGATCTCAAACATTAAATACGTTTGTTTTCAAAGTCTGAATCTTAATCATTAAGTATGTTTGTTTTTTACTTCATAACCACTTGATGCGTCTGAATAGGTCTGTATGATTAAGATCTATAACAACGACTTAATTTCATTAAGAAGCTATTATCCACTCATTATTAATTGTCGCCACCAACTACCATTATCAACTTTCATCATCCCACCCACCACCACCATACTCAATCATAGCCGCCACCATTATCGACAACCACCACCCACCATCCCCACTACCCCCACCACTATCATTCTCAACCACAACCACAAACTCATCCGCTTCAACTATCACAACTAAGCACCCCATCGCCATCAACAACTATCGCTGGCACTTACCATTATAAACTATTACCATTTTTCTGAATCACAGCCACAACCACCACCACCCACCATTATTAAATTATTACCACCCACTACCACCATACTCAACCATAATCTCGCTATCACTATCAATCACTACTAGCTACTACCCAGAGCCACCACCATCCACCAAAATTACCACTACCCATCGCCTCTACTAGGCATTCACAAGCACCATCGTTAGTCATCACCACCACTAACTACAATAGTATAATTTATTGATAGAATATTAGATTAATTAATATTTTATTTAAATTTTGTGTTTATTAATTTTCAAATAAAGAACAAACAGTGTTAATCATTTAGTATTCATATCTTGATAAAGATCTTAATATTCAGATGTATATTCATATTCAGATGTCTTAATCTTAATGCACATCTTGATATTCGAATGTATATTCAGATTCAGACGTCTTAATCTTAATTAAAAAAAAGAACGAGCCCTCAATACCTCCATAAAACTTTTTCTTTACAGTTTGATTATAGCAATATAGTTTGTTATTTAAAAGGCTCAGCAAATCAAAAGGTTAATTTTTGCTTCATAGTCCATTAACAGAAGTTGAAAAACTCTTAACCTTTGAAGTTCAACTTTCATTTTTAGAATTAAATTCTTATGAATTAAGTCAATAGCCAAAAAGAAAAAGTACATGCAAACTTGTCGATGGACTCCATCATTCTCGTGGGCCCAGTATAATGGCTGACATAACTTGGCAGATGATGGCACGTGTAGGACTCTAGCTAAAATAGCTTATCAAAGGTGGGCAAAATGGTCAACACGGTAAAAAAAATTTGTGTGAGCTACAGTAATCAATCTTTCAGCCAATAGTATTGTTCTACTTCAATAAAATAACATAAATACCCTTATGACCCGTATTGAAACCGGATGCAACTCAATTGTTTACGGGAGGCAGCTCAAATTCCCTCTTATTAATAGTAGGAAAATGAATGCTAATCTTGGACGGATAAAATATTTTATGATCAAAACCTCGAACACATCGTTGATCCTACATTCCAAATCTAATGACAGACATAATAATATGTCCAAAATTTACCACAGCATTTCTAGGACGACTGCTAATTAAACCTCAAATCAAAACCTCCCCACGTGTGCCAATGCATGTTACATGCAGAAAAAACCCAAATCTCCCTACACACGTCAAATTTTCTCCATCCTTCTCCTTTAATCCCTCCGCCCTTCTCATTTTCCTCTCTAATTAAACCAGCTCTCCTCTGTTCTCCAAAGTAGACCAATTCTCCTCCTCCTCCGCCGTGTGCAATGGCTGCTCGACCACCGAACTTTTTCAATCATAATTCTCAAAGACCACCGCTAAGACCCATTCACACCACCACCCACCACGTGATCCCTTCATTCCTCCGGAAACTGCAACAACATGTCCCAAATTCAACCCAACTCATGGGTTTCTTGACTCTTGTTATCTCCGGCGGAATTCTACTCCTCCTCACTGGCCTCACTCTCACTGCCATAATTCTTGGCCTCATTTTCTTCACGCCTTTGATCCTCGTCTCTAGCCCCATTTGGGTCCCTATTGGAACTCTTCTCTTCATCGCCGTTTCTGGATTTTTATCCGTCTTTGGATTTGGGGCGTCGACGTTTGCTGCTATTTCTTGGGCCTATAGGTACTTTAAGAGAAGCAGGATTGCAGATACTCCTAGCCATATGAAGGATTAGTACCTGAGTTTGTGCTGTTTAATTTAGTGTCATTGTTCTTTTTTCGTCGATAAAACTTTTGTAGCATTATCATTTTCCTTTTATGGTTAAGTTTGGATCAGTTTTTCATGAAAGAAACTGTTTGCTCAAAAAAATGTTACACATCTTACGAGTACAAAACAATATAAATTAATCCCGGGATAATCATAGCAAATCGTAATAATCCGTTGGAACAATTGAAAGAAATGAAAACAAGAACTCAGAATTAGGGGGAGAAGCATTAGAAACCTTTATTGATAATATTTGTTTGGTCTGTCTCTCCATGAAGAGGTTCAGAGCCTTACAATGGTATTTTTCTCCTCTCATAAGAGGGGTATATTTTCTCGTTTCTCTCTCCTCTCACTAGTGGTGAAGAAGCCCCTCTTTCTAGGGTCCCTTCTCTTGGTATTTATAGTTGTGGGCTTCGTGAGCTGTCCCTCAGTGGCCGTGACCACGTTGAGGTCTCGCCTTTATAGTGGTGGATAGGCCGGGACCTTTGTTGACCGAGCCAGGGACGGGTTGAGCGTCGTCAATTCTGAGTGGTCGTGCCACTAATTAATCGTGAATTAACTATTAACGGGATTAGCCTCGCTAATTATCGTGGGGTCGAATTCTGACCCATACAGAAACCAAATTAAGTAAGTCTTTTTTCAAATATTGGAACAAAAATAGTGAAGCGGGTTTTTCAATTATATTTGGTTTATGTCGGTTTTTCGATTTTTTCTGGTTGTTATCATTCACCACAATATATTTATGATAATTGAATCAAACAGTGATGAATAATCTAAGGATTCAATTAAAAATGGATTCTTGTTATTAAAAGAAAACTATCAACTAAATCAAACTAGAATTTAAATGCAAAGAATTAAATTATTATAATAGCAAAAAATACTAGACTAAGAATGCAAACGAATAACATGTCAGTTTGGTTCGATTTTTTCGTTTTTTTTTTAAAACCAAAATCAAACAAAAATTGACCCGTTTTTTAAATTCAAAACTAAAACTAAATCAAACCAAAGGTATTGGCTTTTTTGATAAGTTTTGTTCGATTTTCGGATTGATTCGATTTTTCGGGTTTTTATGAATGCCCCTCTCCCGAGGGTGCCAATATGTTTTTGTGTACGATAGATTGATTATAGTTTTTTTGGAATCTTGAGTAGGTAAATTGAATAAGTTGGGATATATATGAGAAAAGATAATGATGGATTCTATTTAAATTCATAGAATATATTCACTATCTAGAGTTTATCGACCGAGTATATATGGGAGGAAAAACAATTAAGGAGAAATGTTGGATCACTGCTTGGTTATACAACCACCTAAATTATGAACTAGACAATGTTGTTACGTTGATTCATGAAATGCGATGAGAAATTCTTTTACGTAGACAGTAGACTCAATCCGCTAAATTAAATTAGAAGTATACTCTCCATAAGAAGAAATATGAATTTATAGGCCTGCTGAGAGCTTTTATATAAAAAATTAATATACTCAAATAGACGATTGACTTTATTACGTGGCATTTAATTTCTCCCTAGTTAACCTAACTTGAAGAAATTGAAGTGGGAAATCTATACCATTGACCATGATTAATATTAAGGGTGTTAAATGGATAAGTTGGACTGATTTTAGGTAGATTAAAAAGAGTTCGAAACAATAAATGACCTGCCCAAAAGTTATTTGGACTAGATGAGATGGATTAAGATGGGTAAAAATTAATGACCCGCCCAAAAGTTATTTGGGCTGAGATAGGCTGGATCAAGATGGGCTAAAATTTGGGTCACAGTTCAACCCACCCAACTTATACCAAGCTTCAATTAATTCTATGTGTTGTTTTCGTTTGAATTCTATAATTTTTAAATAAGATTTTTTTTCTTTTGTTATGGTCATATAGAACATATCAAACAAAAATAATTATTTTTAATATATTTTGGCAAAGTTACTCATGTGGATCAATTTAGGTTAAAAATCAGCTCAATTTTAAATGGGTTGATATGGGTTGAGTCAAGATGGATTGAATTCAATAAATGGGCGGGTAAATAGCAGCCCAACCTTAGGCGGGTTGGACGAGTCATTCGGGTTTGGACCAAATTTGACAACTCTAATTAATATAGGAGTATATATACAAAAAATATACAAATTTTATATATTTTTCGGTTATTATTCTTACAATGGCTATATAGTGTCATTTTTTCATTATTATAATTGGTGGGGGTTGTTGGGGGGGGGGGGGGATTTCCTTACACAATTACTTTTTTAAAAGCAAACGCACCCGTTGTGGGTGGTCCTTATATATATATAAAAACTAAGAATTACCTTGTAGGGTATTGTCTAAATTGGGGTACTGCAGTTCCCCTAAGACGACCATACTTTGTTCAATTGTATCAATATTATATGCCCAAAAATTCCTAACTACTTCAGTTCCTAGAATGTCTGCCCAAAATACATCATTTGCAGACATCGAAGGAACTGCTAGTATGGTAGTTTTACCCAAAAAACTTGAATTTGCTGCCTCCTTTATGAGTGCATCGGCCACCCTATTTTGTTCCCTGTAGTTGTGCCTCACCATCAAGTTGTCCATCCTTTGCATTAATAACATGCATTCATAATTCATAGGATCGTAAGTCGTGTTGCCTGTGAGTAGCATTTTTATTTCTTTAGCCGAATCTGTGTTTATGTCTAGTGAAATCCAGCCATTTTGTTCTGCTAGATGGAGGCCCTTTAGCAGTGATTTTAGTTCTGCCATGGTGTTGGTGGTATGTGGTATATTTTTCATATACCCCATAATCCAATCCCCACTATGATTCCTGAATACTCCACCAATTTCCTCAATGCCTGGGTTGCCCTTGGCAGCCCCATCCGTGTTGAGTTTATAGTGGACCCTCCTGGGGGGTTCCCATTTAACTCTGATATGGATTGGCCTCCTAATAGCACCATTTTGTGCCAACATATAGTACTCTGTTGCTTCGGAGATGGTGTTATTAGCACTGATGTTATCTCTTTTATTATTGAAAATGTTATGATTTCTTGCTAGCGAGATGTGCCAAAAACAAAAAGGAATGATGTTCTCCCATGGGATGATGTTGTTGAAAGATAGCTTCTTCAACTTATTCCATGCTAATGGCCATAGTTGAGCTGAGAATATGGGATTCAGTTGCTGACTTTCAGTAGATCCCTTTGATAGTACTTCATGCAAGAAGTAGGTTACATTAGGGCTTTAAAGAAGATGTGGTCACTGGTTTCAGCACTTGCTGAGCAAAAATAACATTGAGGATTATAATTAACCCTAATTCTGTGCAAGAAAGCTCGAGTAGGCAGCGTATCTTGGGCAAGAAGCTAGGTAAATTTTTTTATTTTATTAGGGACTTTAACTTCCATATCCAGATGAAATTGCCTTCCTTTTCATTCCACAAAAATTCTTTATTGCTGCTAAGGAAGGTATAGGTTGATTTGGTAGTGAAAGACCCATTTGGAGTCAACCCCCATATTAGCATGTCTTCCATGGCAGAGTTGATAGGGATGAAAGTTGATTTGATCAGGTTAGTAATATTCTTAGGGATGTCTATAGAGATGGAAGAGAGATCCCAGTTCCTAGAATTATAGATATTGTCCACTTTGGCAGCTATATTATTAGGGGTTAGAGGGCCCTCAATCATGTACCTAATTGCTGGCTTGTTTGGGATCAATACATCATTCATGAAGCTTACCCTGTTTACTTTGTGGACAACCCATCTACTGGCTTTATTGCATGTATCCCAGCCCTTGAGGATACATTGCCAGATTGGAAATTTTGGCTTCTTGGGTGTATAGTTCCAGTTGCAGTGCTTAGAGATTATGGCTCTAGCCCATAAGCTGGAGGTGTTATGGTAGATCCTCCAAGTCAGCCCAGCATGGGATGCTTTATTTTTAAGCTCAGCTTTCTGCAAACCCAGCCCTCCATTGGACTTCTACCTAGTGACATTGTCCTAGCTAACCAGATGCAATTTATTCTTGTTTGGAGTTGTGCCACAGATAAAATTCCTCTGAATTCTATCAATTTATTTGGTAGTCTTGGTGGGCAATTTGATGTATTGCATAACATGGCTTGGAATACTACTGAGTGAGGCTTGGCAAGAATGATCCTTCTAGTCATATTTAGACAATTTGTCTTCCAGCCAGCCAGCTTGGATTGCATATTATCTATTATAAATTGAAAATCAATACTAGTGGGTCTCTTAGGGAATCCTAGGTATTCCAAAAGAATGTTGTAGGTTGGATTGACAGGGAATTTGTGAGGCATTCCATTGTGTCCTGCCTTATGTTAGAGGAGAACAGTACCGTGGGCTTTGTGAGATTGATTTTTCGGTCAGAATCCTTATTGAATGCATGTAGGATACAATAGATTGTGGTGCAGTTTCTAATATTTGCTTTTGAAAAAAGAGTAAGTTCATCAGTAAAGAAGAGGTGAGAAATTTTTGTTCCAGACCTACTGCTACTGATAGGGAGCCATTTTTTATCCTGGAAAGCTTTATCAATTGACTTGGAGAGCCTCTCCATACACAGAATAAACAGGTAAGGGGAGATTGGCCCCCCTTGTCTGATGCCCGTAGAGGGCTACAAGGTATCTGTTTTGCCCCCATTCACTAGGATGGAGATGTTTGATGAGCTAATGCAGGACATGATTACTGAAGGACCACTCCATCCTATCAAAAGCTTTCTCTAAGTCGAAGTTTGAGATTTATATGAGCCTGATTCTCTTTCATTTTTCCAAAATGAGTAATGTATTCTTGGACAGCGATGGCATTGTCAGATGCCCTTCTATTGGATAGAAAACTAGCCTGGCTAGGGCCAATTATAGCAGATAGAAGGGACTTGATCTTATTGACAATGATGATAGTGATGGTCTTGTACATGGTGTTACAAAGCCATATTGGACTGAAGTTTTTAAGCATGGTGGCTTGGGGACACTTGGGAATAAGACAGAGGAGAGATTGATTCACCATCTAATCCTTGGAGTGTTTGTCAAAGCACTACTTGCGAGTCAACTGCTGAGATCCCCACAATGCTCCAGTACCTTTGGTAAAAGAAGGGATGAAGCCCATCCGGGCCTGGTTCCTTGAAAGGCTTAAAGGAGAAAATGGCCATTTTGATTTCACTAGCCTCAAGGGACCTATCAAGCTGTCTCTTTAACAGTCTGATAGGATATGGGTCATGTCCAGATGTCCGATAGTGGAAATGGGAGCTTGAGTGTGTGATGAAATGTAGAGGCTCCTGAAGAAGTGCATTATAGAGGCCTTAATGTCCCCTTGGTCATAGACCAGTTTCCACTCTCCTCTTTGAGGGACAGGATCATATTCCTTCTTCTCCTATTAAGGGTGGAAGTGTGGAAGAATCTAGTGTTGGCATCACCTTCAGTTAGCCAATTGACCCTTGACTTGCGTTTCCAGAATTCTTCCTCATTCTTGAGGATGGAGTCAACTTCTCTGGTCAGGTTACATTCTAGGTTTAGCAGGTAATTGTTGAACTGGTAGTTTGGTAATTTTTAAATCCCAGCAATTCTGGCCAGGATCCTTCTCTTTTTATGAATGATGTTGCCAATGTGTGCCTGTTCCACTAGGTCACAATGCTTTTGAAAGTTTCAGTTCATTGGATCAGGGGGAGTTATTAGTGAAGGCCTCAATGATGATACTAGGGAAGGGGGTGGCTAGTCTATATTGATTCATCCTTGAAGGGTCTGTTTGAATTATTGAAATAGTCCCCCATTAGCATTATTTGAGCAGGGCAGTGATCTGAGTGGGTCCTAGGGAGGTGATTAACAGTAGTCTCAGAGTATTGGGAAATCCAACAGTCGTTAACAAAACATCTATCCTTCTAAGATTAGACTACTCCTATTTTTGTATCTTTTGTCACTCCAGGTGAATTTACTACCTTTGTAACCTAAGTCAACTAGTTTGCATTCATTAAGGCAGTTCCAGAATAGATTACTACGACTTGAGTTAATGGAATTACCCCCAATCAACTTCCTATCAACTAAAATGTTGCTAGAATAAATAGCTAAAATAACCAAGGGGTGTTGAATGAGAGTACCTTTACCATGGCATAGACGCCCTGAGGGATAGTGAATACCTCATCAACGGTGACATAGTGATCCTTCCACATCATGACTATCCCACAAAACAAGCAAACCATCGGAGACTAGATAAGCATATCAAAACGTAGCTTCTCCGTCAACTTTTTATGATCATCCATCTTAGTTTCTAACAGAGCCAGCAGTGCTGGCTTGTGAAGCTGAACCATGTCGAGGCAATGTCTCCTGAACTCCACACGTTTCCACATGCAACATTTCATATGATGTAGTTCATCAGGGGTGGTTGGCGATTGGGGGACTGGAGTCTGTAAGGCTTCTCCATTCCCTGAGGAGACCTCGTTGGTTTCTTTTGGTTCCTTTTCTTCATGCTTAGGACTAGGTCAAATTGAGGAGTGGTTTGGTCACACCCTGAGTGTGAAGAGAGACCAGGCTCAGACCACACTTGTTCATGGCTCTGGGACACAATAACACAAGCACTTCGCTGCTCTCCATGCTGAACTTGATTGCTCGGACTGGGTCCAGCAGGAGAGAGTCTGTGCGTAGGGGGACGTAGGCTATTCCTTCCATTTCTGGTAGGCTTTTCCTTTTTAGAAGGTCTAGGGCTTTGTTGATTTTCCTTGTGATGTTTCCCGGCGGTGATGACTGGTTCTTCTCTACTGGAGCAGAAGGTGATGAAGTTTGATGGAATTGGGGCTCAACGGTCACAAACACTAGAGACGCTGCTGGATCCTCTATTCTCGGGTCTGGGAAAAAGGGCATTGACTGGAACGCTTGAGAGATGAGGGTATTCAGCATGAGTGGATCTAGATTAGGTTGCATATTGTCATTTTTTGTCATCGCCTGCCACAGGCATGGGCCAAAGGCTGACAATGCCCTATTTAGGGCTCCACCGTTACCATCGCCAGATACTGGACAATCAGGGTTACTGGTTGGTTTCCCATGGTTAAATTGTAGGCTAGTCCTTGTCCTTAAAGCGCCACTTCCAGCCACGATACCGGTGAGTGGTCCAGTGGCAGTGGAAGCGACATCACAATGGTGGGTGGTGGCTGGGTTTTTTCCATTTTTGTATTTTTTTGTTTTAATTTTTTGGGTAATTTGGGGGTTATATTAACGAGCCGGCTCATAATGGCGTCGTATGGTGTCAAATCTAGATCAGTGGAAAGGTCATCGGTTAATGCATTTGGAAAAATGGATTCGAAATGTGGTATCTGTTTGAGTTGACGAAAGGTATCATGTCACCTGAGATTGGATGGGTTCTCATATGAGGCACTTGAGTGTTCATAGAGTGTGGTGTATTTATCCTATTAGAGTACTCCGCTGGGAGAGGAGTAGGGGACGCATATGTATTTGGATAAGGGTAATTATTTGGGCCGGATGGTTCCAATTAGGTATGGACCCCAATTATCGTTTTGGTATTGGCGCGGTAGCCCAAGGCCTCAACTTTAGCAGGGTATGTGTCTGAGCTTGGGCTATTGGTAGGGTCCTCCTGGTAGGCATCAATAACGGGCCCGGTTGAATTTTTGGTGTCAGCTCCATCAGGCCCCATTCCCGCCTTGCGTTTGGCTGCTGTGCTTGGGCTGGGGCCTCGTGTGTTGGGCTATTAGGGATTGGGGGATGGGATTTTATTTATTCACAAGGCTACTGGGCCTATTGGAATTTTGGACTGCATATTACTGGACTTAGAATTATTGAAAAGTTTTGGTCTCCAGAAATTTACCAGAGTTCGTATCGAACATTTTTACCTGGATCTTTTGTGATTTTTGTTGTTTTCATTTCCATTGTTCCTTCCCTTCATCGTTTGTTGACTTGTTTTCTTTCGTCTAGGGAGGGTAGCTGTCTTCCATCCATCGTCCTCTCTTTTCTTGGTGTTTATTCTTGAATTTTCAAGAGCTTCTTATGACAGTGGTGGTTGAAATTTTTTGAAATTGTAATTTTTTGTGGTGTGGCCAATTCTTCTACATGTTGTGCATAACGTACCTTCACCTTCATAAATTACTGCTTGCTTATGGTCATCAATGATTACTGATGTTTTCACTGGTGTTTCAAGAGGTACTTGGATACAGATGCATGCATATCTTCCTCTCAACGTAGAAGAAGTGCATGAATCAACTTTGAGTAGCCAGTTTCCTATCAACTTTTTCCAATATTTCTTTGTCATAAAATTCTGTTGGTAGTTGGGGTAGGCTAATCCATATGGCTGTGGAAGAGAGAGTATCTTCTTGTTGGATATCTAATTTTTTTATTTTTTCATGGTTTACATAAAATGCATCTTATTTTTCTTTTAGTATTTAGTCATGTAAATAATAGTACTTATAAGTCATACTTATTTTAGCAACTTCATAATTTTAAATTATATTTGTTTTCATTATGGATTATTATTAATATTTATTTTATGTAATTTTATTATCTTATTGTTGAATATTTTAGTATAATATCATGACTCATCTCATATTTATGCATGTTATTTTATTGAAAAAGACCTTATATAGTTTATCTTATAAGGATTAAAGAAATATTTGGATATGAAAAAAAAACTGAAAAAACCCGAAAACCCGAAAAACCCGAGAAAAACCGAGAGAAAAGCCCGACTTTTATTGGTTTGGTTTGGTCTTTAGATTTAATAACCCGACACAAATGGTTTGGTTTGGTAATTGGAAAATCCGAATCAACCCGACCTATGTACACCCTTAGCCCTATGTGTAGTGCCTTAGTCATATTTTCCTCTAGACTAAATTTGACAATGAAGAAGTCCCATCCTAAGTCAATCAAGATTAACTGTTCGGATAGTTTCCATAGGTCAATTAGTTTAGATCGAAGGTAATGGTGAGGCATTCTATGACTAAAGAACTTTATGATTACTGAGAAGCGCGTAGTTGATATAGGCGATTCTTATTTTCTTGCGAGAGAGCGATTGAGCCTTCTATATTTATTCCGTTACCAACTTTGATGATTTGTGTGTGT